>NC_067439.1:19078425-19168918 GCF_009764475.1 Pristis pectinata | reverse complement strand
GTGTGCCTGTCTTTATTTTCCATGAGCTGCACTGATGCAGAGGAGCAGAGGATATTTGATCACTGGAACCATCACTTTACAGAGGGAACTGTCTGCTGGTGACCAAGACGTGAATCAGTGAGCATTGGTAACAACATCTCCTCCTCGCTGACCATCAGCACAGGTGCACCTCAAGGCTGCGTGCTTAGCCCCCTGCTCTACTCTCTGTACACACATGACTGTGTGGCTCTGCACAGCTCCAATGTTATCTTCAAATTCTCCAAACACACCACTGTTGTTGGATGAATCACAGGTGGTGATGAGTCAGCTGACCGGAGCGAGATAGGACACCTGGTTGAGTGGAGTCACAACAACAACCTCTCACTCAATATCAGTAAAACTAAAGAGCTGATTGTTGACTTCAGGAAGGGGAAGGAGGGTGAACATGCACCAGTCCACACTGGGGGATTGGTGGAGAAGAGAGTCAGCAGCTTTAAATTCCTGGACATTAACATATCAGATGACCTGTTCTGGGCTCTGCGCATAGATGATAGATGAAATCACAGGAAGTCATGCCAGCATATTTACTTTCTCAAGAGAATAAGGAGGTTTGGCTTGTCAGCAAACATTCTGACGAACTTCTACAGATGTACTGTTGAAAGTATCCTGACTGGTTGCATCATGATCTGGTATTACAATTCGAATGAGCAGGAATGTAAGAAGATGCAGAGTAGTGGACTCTGTAGCAGCTATTACAGTGCCAGAAGCCCGGGTTCAATTCCACCGCTGACTGTAAGGAGATGTTACCTTCTCCCCGTGTCTGAGTGTGTTTCCTCCGGGTGCTCAGGTTTACTCCCACATTTCAAAGATGTTCAGATTTGGAGCTGTGGACAGGCTATGTTGGTGCCAGAAGAGTGGCAACACTTGTGGGCTGCCCCCAGCACATTCTCAGTAATGCATAAAGATACATTTCACTGAGTGTTTCAACGTAAATGTGACCAATAAATAAAAATCTGTAAATAATTCAAATAAATATCTGCCCAATACATCATGGACACATCCCTCCCCACTAACAGTCGTATTTAAAGGAGGCACTGCCTCAAGAAGGTAACATCCATCATCAAAGATCCCCACCATCTGGGCTATGCCAACGTCTTGTAGCTACCATCGGGCAGGAGGTACAGAAGCCTGAAGTCCCACACCGCCAGGTTCAAGAACAGCTACTTCCCTTCAACCATTTGGTTCTTGAACCAACCAGCACTGCTCTCATCACGACAGTTTACCAGCACGGTGAACATTTTCCACTGAAGTGGACTTTGTTTTTGTTCTAATTGTGGTCTTTCGTGTAAAAACTTGTATTTAATTTAAGTTTCTCTTGTGAATGCTGCTTATCTGAGGCAATGTGCCTGTGATGCTGCTGCAATTAAGTTTTTCATTGCACCTGTGTACACATACACTTGTGCACATGACAATAAACTCAGCTTTGACTTTGATCATTCCACCAACTAAATCCAACGTTTATGTTGACTTTTTATGTGAAAAATATCTTATTACGGGTTGCTGTGTTCAATGGGCTAAAGACAGCTTTCACCAATTACATTCACCCTTTAAGATGGTCCTTACTTTTCTTGGAAGCAGGATTACACATTCTACACATTTATTCATCAAAACAATGATTTGCATCAGCTGCTTTAAATTGCTTGTTTCAATAACTGTGATTAGCATAAAAAAACAAAGATGCCTTCCTAATGTGCTCCCTGGTGACTGATGTCGGGTAGAAATATAACAGACTGTGAATGCAGTGAATTGTATGATTAAAGCTTTCAATCGCAATGCCTGGACCTCCACAAATCTTGGGGTTGGCCATTTGCTATTCCATCATTGCAGTCATCGGCATTCCTGGTAAAGTATTGGTGTTAATTATCAATCTGCAAAATGTTGTGAAATGTTGCATCACTGCTGTGTTTACTGGGATTGTTGCTTTCTGTCAATTGTAGATTTTTAGTCCTTTGCTGTTCCCCCAGTGTCATTAATATCCCTTAATTGTTTTCTCCCATTGGTTGTCCCAGTTTAGTTGAATATTTAGTTGAATATTTTATTCCTTTTAAGTTTTATTTCTTTGCAGTGCATTTCATCACACTTATTGGAAAAGTTTCTTCCTTCCAACTTCTAATCTTCAATCTCTACCCATTCTGATGGTAAACACCCAACTATAATGGAAGCAATTTCTTTTCCTGTGGCACTTTTCCTTGGAACTGTTGCAAACAAAATTTGTCCCCAAATTTACATTGAAGAGTTTAAAACAGGACGTGGAGAGTTTAGAAAACAGCATGAGAATATTGAAATACACATTTATTCATCAAAACAAGTATTTGCATCACCTGCTTTAAGTTGCTTGTTTCAATTAATGTAATTAGCATAAAAAAGTCAGTGCAGGATGGGTATTTGAACTGGAGATTTTGTGATTCAATGTACTGGCTGCAGAGAGGTGATGAAAGTGAATTTATGAAAGTGCAATGTGGAAGATCGGTCATTGATGAATCCAGATGGATGGGATTTTAGCTCAAATCAGTGGAGGCAAAAGGAGGAGTGCATGGTGTAATAGGGTTTGATATTGGTATTTTTGGTGAAGGAGGAAAATTGTGGGGTATCTTAAACTTCATGTGGATTGGACAAACCAGATCACTGGTGGTGCATGTGGGGAGAGAGCAGAGCAAAATGCAGAATTTGTTTATTCAATAAAGATATGCATGTGAAAGGGACATCCGAGGGAGTGTAGCTTTGCAGCAGTGATCTGTGATATAACTGAGTTAAGAAGATTTACAATGTTGGGCCAGTTGGTGCACTGTCTCTGTGCCAGTGGAAGAAGCTTCATCCCACTTTTTAGCACCATGTCTGTGGTGCTCTTCAAATACACATCCAAATGTGGTGTAAATATGCATATATCGCTTTCGGGAAGTGAGGTCCAAACATCCATCTGGGTGTCTTCACAAGAGGAGGGTTCGATGGCCTTGTTGTACCAGAGGGAATTGGTTTATTATTGTCACATGTATCGAGGTACAGTGAAGAGCTTGTCTTGCACACCATTCATACAAACCAATTCATTACACAGTGCATTGAGGTAGTGCAAGTTACAACAGTAACAGAATGAAGAGAAACTGAGGCAGTGAACTGTAGACAGAGTCCAGAGAAGGGAGCTGGTTTCAGTGATGTTCTGAGCTGTGTCCACATCTCTCTGTAGTTTTTTTGCAGTTAAAGGCAGAGCAGTTGTCATATCAATCCGAGATGCATCCAGATAGAATGCTTTCTGTGATGCATTGATAAAAATTGGTAACAGTTGATGGGGACGTGCCAAACTTCCACAGCCTCGTGAGGAAGTAGAGGTGCTGGTCAGCTTTCTTGGCCGTGGCATCTACATGGTTATACCAGGACAGGCTACTGGTGGTGATCGGTCCTAGGAGCATGAAGCTCTCAATCCTCTCGACATCAGCACCGTTGATGTAGACTGGAGCATGTGCACAGCCCCCCTTCCTGAAGTCCATGACTTGCTCCTTTGTTTTGCTGACATTGAGGGAAAGGTTGTTGTCATAATATCATGTTACTCAGCACTCGATCTCCTTCCTGTACTCTGATTCGGCCCACGGGTGAAATATTGGATCGGGTGAAACTTGTAGAAAAAGAAATTCTTTTCAGGATTTTCAGTTACATGGAAGAGCTGACGCACAACGTGAAAATCAGTGGTGTTGAAGTTTTCAGTGGAAGATAACGTCCTTGCTCTGGATTTTTTCCACAGAGACAGACACTGTGGTAAGATCCAAACTGAAGTGTGTTGCGACATCACAGCACAGTTAATCACATGGTAGAATTCTTCGTGGGGAAACTGTCTGTCAACTCAGTTTCGAGTGTCAAAGCAATAAAAGTCACACTGAATACCGTCGTCAGATTTTATCTGAGATCCACTGTTTTACTTCTTTGCCTCAGACACACACAAAGTATGAAATATACGCCTCACACCACACGCATTCAAACAAAATATACGCCACACAAAATACACATCACGTACACACAATAAATACAAACACACACAGAATATGCTCTACGCACACAAATACACACACTCACACCACACATAAACAGATGCACACACGTGTTCTTGTACCACACTCTCAGCACACGCACACACACACAATTACCAACATACATGCAATCCCTTTGTCTTCCTCTATTGCAGCTAACTTGGCCGTGATTGGGGTAATGTTCCGCAGACGATGTGGTCTTTCCAGATGTATCACTGTCTACCTGCTGTCGATGGCGGTGACGAATCTCCTGGTCAGTATCACGGGCGTGATATTAATCCCGATTGTTCCAATTACTTTACCGTCCAATTCCCTGACCACATCTCCGGCATGCAATGTGAATCTCACGGTTACTTTCGCTGTGAGAGACTGCTCCGTCTGGGTGACGGTGATGTTCACCTTTGATCTTTTTGTGGCTATTTGCTGCCAAAAATTGAAAATTAAATATTGGACGGAGCGAACGGCGGCTGTGGTGATCGGAACGGTTACTGCCCTGAGCTGTTTCAAAAGTGTATCCATGTATTTTGTCTACGAACCTCCACTGTGCAAAATTAAGTCAACATATTATACCTCGCCTGGCTGGATTGCACACGACTGGATAGATAGGATTTTAACCCCTTGTCTGCCATTCGTTCTAATTTTGCTGCTCAATTTCCTAACTATCAGGCACATTTTAAGGGCCATTAGAATCCGCAGGAGACTCCAGGGCGGCGGGAACAGTGAGAGACAGAGCGACCCGGAGATGTACAGCCGCAGGAAGTCTATTGTCCTGCTCCTCAGTATCTCGGGTATCTTCATCCTCTTGTGGCTGCTGGTACTGATAACTTTCCTCTACGTTCGCATTGCCGACGTCACTTACTTTTCAGGCTCCAATTTCAATGACTCAATTTTCCCTCTGCAAGAAAGCGGCTACGTTTATCAGTTCTTGTGTTCCTGCCTGAACCCATCTATTCGTGCAGGGGCACAGAGTAAGATCAGAGACGAGATAAAGCTGGGGCTGAAATATCCTCTGACTCTCATCAATAAATTGCGAAAATAAACAACTTTTATTTGGGAACGGTTCCTCTCACCTTTCAGTCTGAAGAGATGGTTCTACAGTCGATGAAAGGTTATAACGATTGGAATCATCGTCTCTGCAGCGATCTCTTTGAATTCCCTGGATATCGGCCATCAAGCCCAGAAGATTCATTCCAATTGTTCTTGCCTTCATATTTCAAAAACCCAATTTCTTAAAATCCCTCACTCTGAAATCGATCCGTGGTTCCCCACACTTTATAAAATGTTTTTGTGTCTTCTGTCATTGTAATAATTACAAAGCATATTCTTAATTTCTTGACCATTTCCATCTTCCATTTATAATTCTCCTGTCTGCCTGTACGGGACCCACATTTACTGTTGCTGATCTCTACATTTTACACACCTATTTGACAATTTGTTTTCCTCACTCTGTGGTTTACTCTCATATTTTACTTTTTCTCTCCATCAATCCCCTCACACGTTTCCAGAATCCTCCCAATTCTCAAGGTCACTGCTGTTTTTAATCAATAATCAATGTCTTCTTTCAGTCTCCCTTTCACTTTTGTTATCTGCGGTCACACTGTGTGTCCCGTCCCAATTCATTCCAAAGTGATATTTATTACATTATGAATCGTGTGGCTAAACGTCTGCCGATGCTGACACAGAGAGTCAGAGCAGGAAATACAGAAGGGAAAGTGAGTGAACAAAAAAGTGCGATAGAGAGAGAGAGAGTGTGTCTGTTGAAACAAAAGAAGCAAAATCAGAGAATGGGACACAGAAGGAGAAAGAGCAGTTGGGGAGGTGAGCAGGCGGGGTCGATTCCAACACGGATTTACCAAGGGCAAATCATGCTTGACTAATCTACTGTGAGTTTTTTGAGGATGTAACCAGGAGAATAGACGAGGGAGATTCAGTGGATGTTGTATACCTCGACTTTCAGAAGGAATTTGATAAAGTGCCGCACAGGAGATTGGTGGGTAAAATTAGGGCTCATGGAATTGTGGGGTGGGTATTAACATGGATAGAAAACTGGTTGGCGGATAGGAAACAAAGGATAGGGGTGAATGGCTGTTTCTCAGAATGGCAGGCCGTGACTAGTGGGTGCCACAGGGCTCGGTGCTGGGACCGCAGCTGTTTACGGTCTATGTTGATGATTTAGATGAAGGCATTGTGAATAACATTAGCAAGTTTGCTGATGATACAAAGTTGGGTGGCAGTGCGACATGTGTAGAGGAAGTTAGGAGAATTCAAGGTGATTTGGATAGGTTGGGTAAGTGGGAAGGTACTTGGCAGATGAAGTTTAATGTGGATAAGTGTGAGGTTATCCACTTTGGGAGCAGGAACAGGAAGGTGGATTATTATCTGAATGTTGTGGAGTTAGGTAAGGGGGAAATACAAAAGTATCTAGGAGTTCTTGTTCATCAGTCACTGAAAGTGAATGAGCAAGTGCAGCAGGCAGTGATGAAAGCTAATGGAATGTTGGCCTGTATTACAAGGGGAATTGAGTACAAAAGCAAAGAGATTCTTTTGCATTTGTACAGGGCCCTGGTGAGACCACTCCTGGAGTATTGTGTACAGTTTTGGTCTCCAGGGTTAAGGAAGGATATCCTGGCTATAGAGGGCGTGCAGCGTAGGTTTACGAGGTTAATTCCGGGGATGTCGGGACTGTCTTATGCTGAGAGGTTGGAGAGACTGGGATTGTACACGCTGGAATTGAGAAGATTGAGAGGGGATCTGATTGAAATATACATGATTATTAAGGGATTGGACAAGATGGAGACAGGAAATATGTTCCAGATGTTTGGGAAGTCCATGACCAGGGGGCATGATTTAAGTATAAGGGCTAGGCCATTTAGGACAGAAGTGAGGAAAAAACTTCTTCTCCCAGAGGGTTGTGAATTTGTGGAATGCACTGCCTCAGAGAGCAGTGGAGGCCAATTCTCTGGGCACTTTCATGAAGGAGCTAGATAGGTTTCTTATAGATGGGGGAATCAAGGGATATGGGGACAAGGCAGGAACAGGATATTGATTGTTGAGGATCAGCCATGATCTCAAAATGGCGGTGAAGACTTGAAGGGCCGAATGGTCTACTTCTGCACCTATTGTCTATTGTCTATAAAGATAGAAGGAAGCAAACGTGAAGGAGAGCAGCAGTCACAGATGAAGAAAAAGGCACCGACAGAAAGTAGAAGCAGAGAGAATATGATAGAGGGCAGGCACCAAAACAGAAACCTTTTTTCAGACAAGATGGAGAGAGAGAGGTTGTGCAAAAACTCATCCAACCCCCACCCCCACCATCTGAACACATTACATGCAGGAACGGGGCAGGGAAAACACACTGAGCGAGAAATTGTTGGAGAGTGAGGGAGAAATACACACAGCAACAGAGAAATAGTAAATCAGACAAAAGGAAACACAGACATACACCCTGAATAGACAGAAAAAGGAGGGATAACAAGCAACAGATAAGGAGAGAGTGAAGCAACAAGACATGAAAAGTAAGTGTGTGTGTTTGAGAGAGGGACCAACGCACTGCTGCTTTGCACTTGAAGGGAAACAATGGACATCTTCCAATGTCACATTGCCACATGACTCACTTGCATGAAGTTATAACTCAGATGGAGATAAAGCTGGGCAGAGGTAGTGAAGTCTCTTTTAGTCCCCAAAGAAATGAGTTAGTTTCATTTTAAGTTTGCTCTGCTTTAAATCACTTTGTGAACAATTTAACCAAAGCAACAGCTTACATGATGATGAATCCTTTAAATGGTGCTGTAACTTTTAGTGTTCAGTGAAGCAGTTAATACACAATCGAATCAGAAAGTCATTCATTGGAGGGAAGTTGCTTCCCCTGTGGATATTATGTTTTGCTGGTGGCACGTTAATCCCCAATACAGATACTAGTGTTCCGCACTCAATTTCCAATGACCTGATCAAAGCCATATTTTACTTTGAGTTCGTGTTTTTATAAATGTATAACTTCTATTTGCATAGATCGAACAAGGTAAGTTGGAGAAAGGTAACTCAATCAGTATCTTACAGACCTGACTTGGCACGGTGATCAGCGTGAAATTGTGATAATGACTTTACATTGAAACAGGATTGCTGCTTGCTTGAATCTACACAGATCACAATATGACGTCTCACAAATCCATTGATGGTGAGTCATCCCTTACAATAAGCTTCCTCATTGAAGGTCGATACCATAAAGGGAAGCTAGTTGAAACATTGAGAACAAGCTTTGTCAGTGATGGTGTGGTACACTCTGATAAACCACACCAAAGGATTCAGTGTGCTTCACACTATTTCCAGTTACCATCTTGAAGTTGAATGATACTTTTTTTTCCCCACACCTCAGAATTAGAATGTGTTTCACTGCAAACTCTGGTTTCAGGGTTTGATCCATTTCAGCAGTGTTATATTTCCTTGATTAAGAGGATGCTTAATCAGGTTAATAAATTTAATTTGAGTAAGTTCAAGGTGTTTCCTTTTGTAAGACAACCCAGGGCAGGACTTGCAGAGTAAATGGTTGGGCCCCGGAGAGTGTTGTAGAACAGAGAGACACAGGGGCCAGGTACATTGTTCCTTGAAAGTGGCGACACAGGTAGACAGGGCGGTGAAGAAGGCATTTGACACACTGGCTTTCACCAGTCAGGATACTGAGTACAGGAATAGGGACATCATGTCACAGCTGTGTGAGACATTGGTAAGGCTTTGGTAACACCTTGGAGCACTGCGTACAGTTCTGGTTGTCCTTCTATAGGATGGATGTCATTAAACTTAAAAGGGTGTAAAAAGGATTTATGAGGATGTTGCCAGGACTGGAAGGTTGAGTTATAAGGAGAGGCTAGTTAGGTTCTGACATTTTTCCTGGAGCACAGGTAGCAGAGAGGTGACCTTATAGAGGTTTATAAAATCATGAGGGACCTAAATGAGGTGAATAGCAACAGTCTGTTCCTCAGGGTGGGGGAGTCCAAAACTAGAGGGCACAGAGAGTCAAAGGATTGCAGATGCTGGAGTCCAGATGAAAAACATGACGATGCTGAAAAAGGATCCTGACCTGAAACATTGACCGCCTGCTTTTCTCCAGGATGCTGCCTGGGCTGCTGAGTTCCTCCAGCATCATCGTGTTTTTCCACTGGAGGCACGGGTTTAAAGTGAGAGGGGAAAGATTTAAAAGGGACTTGGGGGGAGCTTTTTCACACAGATGGTGGTCCATAAATGGAGGAAGTGGTAGAGGAGGCATTTGTGATATTTAAAAGATATTTGGACAAATGCGTGGAGAGGAAAGATTTAGGGGGACGTGGGCCAAACAAAGACAAATGTGATTAACTCAATCTGGAAAAATGGTCAGCATGGACGAGTTGGGCCGAAGGGCCTGTTTCGCTGCTGTATAACTCTGTGACTTTCATGTACATGGTGGACAAGACACATCCATGAGACTCACATTTAAATAACAAGAAAGAATCAACATGTATTGTTCTTTTCATACTTCGCACATTTTTCCAAAATCCATTGGAAAACAAAATAGCTGAAAGAATTATGATACATAAACTAGAGAGCCACCAACAGTTTGCTGAGTATTAGCGTGACTTACTGTCCTGCCCTACCTCATGCAACAAAGTGAACGTTTTGCAGGGTAATTTACAATGAAGGAGGCTCAACTACTCAACGTTCAAGTGATTTCCTTCGAGCACAGTGGAGAAGGCTGCAGACAGCACAATGTGTGGAGGTGCACTGGTTGTTCCACGTTTCACTACACACATAATTAACTCCTGAAGTTGCCGTCAGTTTGATGGTGAATGAAAGTCAACACCAACAGTTCTGCCAATTTAGAATCAGAAAATCTAGTCCAACATCACAAACTAGCTGCGAAGTCTCTACAGTCCCTGACAGTCCAAATGCCCATCCCCCTTTCCCTGGCATCCACCAGGCTAATGTGCAGTCATCAGTCGGACTCTGGCAGTGAAGTCGACTGTTCTATCTACCATGGGAGTTCTCTGCAGTCATCCTGACTGCAGTCTACATCTCACCTCAGGCAGACATCAAGATGGCACTTGAGGAACTGAGTGCTGTAATCAACAAGAACGAAGGCGTGTACACCGATGCCTATCACTTTGTGGCGGGAGACTTTAATCAGACGAACTTGAAGTCTCTGCCTAACTACTATTGGTATTGGTTTATTATTGTCACTTGTACCGAGGTACAGTGAAAAGCTTGTCTTACAAACCAATCGTACAGGTCAATTCATTACACAGTGCAGTTACATTGAGTTAGTAAATCGTGGCAGGAGACTTTCATCAGGTGAGTGTGAAGATGTCTCTGCCTAACTACAATCAACACATCACCTGCAACACTAGAGGACTCAACACTCTCAACCACTGCTGTACCACCATCAAGAACGCCGACCACTCCATCCCTCGCCCGCACCTTTGTAAATCCGACCACCTGGCTGTGCTTCTTCTGCCTGCGTACAGACAGAGACTGAAGAACGCGGCACCGGTGAAGAGGACAATGAAGAGCTGGACGGCAGAGGCGGAGGTGCAAATTCGGGAGTGCTTCGAGTCGGTGGAATGGAACAAGTCCAAGGTTTGGTCAGTAGACATAAATGAATCTGCCACGGTCGTCACCGACTTCATAAGGACACGTGTGGACGAGTGTGTACCCACAAAAACATTCTGAGTCTTCCCCAACCAGAAGCCCTGGATGAACCAGGAGATTCCTAATCTGCTGAGAGCTAGATTTGTGGCATTCAGCACTGGTAATCCAGAGTCATATAAAAAGTTCAGGTACAATCTTCCGTAGGTCATTGCGAGCACAAAGAGCCAACTTCAGACTAAACTGGAATCACAGATGGATGCTCGACAGCTGTGACAAGGCGTGCACAACATAACTTCCTACAAGGTGAGATCGGGCAGCATAAGTGGCAATGACCCATCACTCCCAGATGAGGTCAATGCCTTTTATGCACGCTTTGGTAGGGAGAACTATGACACAGCCACACGAGCCCCCATATCTCTGAGTCCAACGTCTGGGCATCTTTCCAGAGGGTGAATCAACAAAAGGCGCCTGGTCCAGACAGCGTACCTGGCCGAGTACCGGAGATCTGTGCAGACCAACTGGCTGGAGTGTTTTACGGACATATTCAACCTCTCACTTCTGTGGTCTGAGGTTCCCATCTGCTTCAAAGAGGCATCTATTGTACTAGTGCCCAAGAAGCGTGTGGTCAACTCCCTCAATAACAACAGTTCGGTGGTGCTTACGTCAACTGTAATGAAGTGATTCGAGAGGTTGTTTGTGAAACAAATCAACTCCTGCCTCAGAAATGACCTGGATCCGCTTCAATTTGCCTTCCGCCACAATGGGTCGACAGCAAATGTGATTTCTCTGGCTATTCAATCTACTCGGGACCATCTGGACAACAGGAACACAAGTCAGGCAGCTGTTCATTGACTACAGCTCAGCGTTCAACACAATCATCCAATCCAAACTCATTATCAAGTTTTAAGACCTGGGCCTCTGTGCCTCCCTCTGCAACTGGATCCTTGACTTTCTCATCTACAGACCTCAGTCAGTAGGATTAAAAGCAACATCTCCTCCTCGCTGAACATCAACACAGGTGCACCTCAAGGCTGCGTGCATAGCCCTCTGCTCTACTCTCGATACACATGTGACTGTGTGGCTAAGCTCCATCTACAAATTCACAGATGACACCACTGTTGTTGGACAAATCACAGGTGGTGATGAGTCAGCTGACCGGAGCGAGATAGGACACCTGGTTGAGTGGAGCCACAACAACAACCTCTCACTCAGTGTTAACTAAAACTAAAGAGCTGGTTGTTGACTTCAGGAAGGGGAAGGAGGGTGAACATGCACCAGTCTGCATTGGGGGATTGGTGGTGGAGAGAGTCAGCAGCTTTGAATTCCTGGGGGTGAACGTATTGCATGAGCTGTCCTGGACACTGCAGATGCATACAACCTCAAGGATAGTCACCAAAGACCCGAACAAACATCTACAGATGTACTGTTGAAAATATCCCAACAGTTTGCATCATGGTCTGAACTGCAATTTGAATGTGCAGGAAAGAAAGGATCTGCAGATAGTAGTGGTCTGTGCCTAATACATCACGGGCACATCCCTCCCCACCATCGGTAGTATCTGGAGGAGACGCTGCCTCAAGAAGGCAACATCCATCATCACAGATCCCCACCATCCGGGCCGTGACATCATCTCGCAGCTACAATCGGGCAGGAGATACAGAATTCTGCAGTCCTCCAACACCAGGTTCAAGAACAGCTACTTCCCTTCAACCATTCGGTTCTTGAACCAATCGGCACAACCCTCATCACTGGAGTTTACCAACACGATGACCACATTCATCACGTTGCAGTAAAATGAACTTTTAGTTTCTAATTGTGTTCTTTCTTATAAAAATTGTGTTTAATTTGTGTTTCTCTTGTGACTGCTGCTTATCTGATGCTGCTGCCAGTAAGTTTTTTGTTGCACCTGTGCATCGTTGTACTTGTGCACATGACAATAAACTCGACCTTGAATTTGATTTTGCTCATTCCACAAACTAAATCCAATGTGTCTGTTCATTTTTTGAAACGAAAAACATGTTTTTCCAGGTTGCTGTGTTCAATAGGCTCAGGACAGCCTTCACCAATTCCATCCACCGTTTAAGACTTTTGTTACTTTCCTTGGAAGAATTGGAAGCAGGATTACACACTTTCCACATTTATTCAGCAAAACAATTCTTGGCATTAAGCTGCTTTTAGTTACTTCGTTCAATTAATGTAAATAGCATTAAAAAAAACAAAGATGCCGTCCTGATCTGCTCCCTGGTGACTGATGTCGGGTATAAATATAACAGACTGTGAATGCAGTGTATTGTGTGCTTAACGCTTTCACGAATCTTGGGGATGGCCATTTGCTATTCCATCATTGCAGTCATCGGCATTCCTGGTAAAGTATTGGTGTGAATTATCAGTCTGCAAAATGTTGTGAAATGTTGCATCACTGCTGTGTTTACTGGAATTGTTGCTTTCTGTCAATTGTAGATTTTTACCCCTTTGCTGTTCTCCCAGTATCATTAATACCCTTTAATTGTTTTCTCCAATTAGTTCTACCATTTTAATTGAATATTTTGTTCCTTTTAATTTTTTTTTTGGTGTGCATTTCATGACAATTCGCTGTGGAGTTTCTTCTTTACAAAGTCCAATCCCCAATGGTTTTGATACCTATTATATCAATTGTTCTCATTCTGATGGTAAACACCCAAATATAATGGAAGCAATTTCTTTTCTTATGGAACTTGTATGAACAGATTCAAACAAAATTTGCCACCAAATTTACATTTACGACTTTAAAACAAGATGTGAAGTGTTGAGAACAGCATGACAACGTTGAAGTAGTGGAACTGGGATCCAGGAGGTCAGTAAGTGCAGGATGGGTCTTTGAACTGGGGGTTTTGTGATTCAACGTACCTGCTGCAGAGAGGTGATGAAAGTGAATTTCTGGAGAGTGCAATGTGGAAGATGGGTCATTGATGAATCCAGGTGGATGGGATTTTAGCTCATGAGGAATGAGGAGTTCATGGTGTAATGGGGCTTGATATTCATATTCTTCATGAAGGAGGCAAATTGTGAGGTATCTTAAACTACATGTTGATTGGACAAACCGGATCACTAGTGGTGCATGTGGGGAGGGAGCGGAGTGAAATACAGAATCATTTGGTGGATGAAGACGTGCATGTGAAAGGGACATCCGAGGGAGCGCAGCTTTGCAGCAATGATCTGTGATTTAGCTGAGTTATGAAGATTTACAATGTCTGAAGATTTACAATGTTACTCCTCCCACAAAAAAACACTATGTGCATGTACACACGCACAAAATATAGCATACACACACACAAAATATTCCCCACACAAACATCACAAAAATATGCACACCATTCTCACACCACACAAACATACACACACTTATTCTCAAACCACACTCATCCACACACACACACACCTCCCACCCACAATCACTGACACACACACACTCCCTCTGTCTTCCTCTATTGCAGCTAACTTGGCCGTGATTGGGGTAATGTTCCGCAGACGATGTGGTCTCTCCAGATGTATCACTGTCTACTTGCTGTCGATGGCGGTGACGGATCTGCTGGTCATTATCACGAGCGTGATATTAAACCGGATTGTTCCCATCACTTTCCCGTTGAATTTCATCAATATTGCTCCAGCCTGCAGTGTGAAATTCGCAGTAGCTTATGCAGTAACAGACTGCTCCGTCTGGGTGACGGTGATGTTCACCTTTGATCGCTTTGTGGCTATTTGCTGCCAAAAACTGAAAACAAAATATTGCACGGAGCGAACGGCGGCTGTGGTGGTCGGAACGGTGACTACCCTGAGCTGTTTCAAAACTGTTTTTAACTATTTTATATATGAACCTCCACATAAAACTGAGCCCACACTGTGCAAAATTAAGTTGACATATTTTACCTCACCTGGCTGGATTGCACATGACTGGATCGATAGCATTTTAACCCCTTGTCTGCCATTTGTTCTAATTTTGCTGTTCAATTTCCTAACCGTCAGGCAAATTTTTAGGGCTATAAGAATCCGCAGGAGATTCCAGGGCGGTGGGAACAGTGAGAGACAGAGCGACCCGGAGATGGACAGCCGCAGGAAGTCTATCGTCCTGCTCCTCAGTATCTCTGGTATCTTCATCCTCTTGTGGCTACTGGAACTGATAACTTTCCTCTACGTTCGTATTGCCAGCGTCACTTACTTTTCAGGTTCCAATTTCAGTGACTCAATTTTCCCTCTGCATGAAAGCGGGAATGTGCTTAAGTTCTTGTGTTCCTGCGTGAACCCATTTATTTATGCAGGTACACAGAGTAAGATCAGAGATGAGATAAAGCTGGGGCTGATACATCCACTGACTCTCATTAATAAATTACTGAAACAAACTATTTTAAATCTTTGGGGACTGTTCATGTTGCAAACCGCCCTCATATTGTTCTCAGTCTTCTCACCTGCTCAGTCCCAGATCCATCGGGTTAGACAGCACGGAAACATGCCCTTTGGCCCAACTCATCCATGCTGACGAAGTTGCCTCACTGAGCCAGTCCCATTGGCTTGCTTTTGGCCCATGTCCCTCTCAACCTTTTCAATCCATGTACCTCTCTAAATGTTTCTGAAACATTCCAATCGTTCCCACCTTTACCACTTCCTTGGCAGCTCGTTCCATACATTCACCGCACTCTGTCCTCACTGTTGGGTCCACGCTGCATTGTGATGGTGCCTTGCTCCTTCCTGCTTCATATTGTACAATTGTGTCACAGAGTTACACAGCACGGAAACAAGCCCTTCGGCCCAACAACTCCATGCCGACCATCAAACACCCATTCACACTGGTCCCTATTTTATTCTCTCCACATTCCCATCATCTGCCCCCAGATTCTACCCCTCACCCACACAGTAAAACTACCAACCTGCACCAGAGATTAGGATTGGTCTTTGGAGCTGTGAGGCAGCAGCACTACCCGCTGTCCCACTGTGTCGCCCACTTCCAACCAGTAGTATGAATTAACAGTACCAAGAGGGGCTGGTCTACTGGACATTCCAGAGGTCTGGTCACAAGAAGAGAGATGAATATGTCAGAGTGTTTATTAGTGTCACAGAGCGGTTGGCAGATTCACCAACAGGAAGGAGCAGTTTCGGTCTGATAACACAACGGCATCAGGACACTGGTGAAGAAGGAACATGAAGTATCAGTGAGTGGAATCGTTTTAGGGTCTAATTGGATAGGACAGAAGGAAACTGTCAGTCCCCTGTTGGACGGAGCAAGAAGTAAATTCAGGCTGAAAACTAGGGTCAAACAATCATCATGGGCGCATCGCCGACTGTCCATTTCCCTCCACAGATGTTGCTCGACCCACAGAATTCCTCCAGCAGTTTGTGTGTTGCTCCACATTCCAGCATCTGCAGTCTCTTGTGTTCCCTGTGTTAACTCCTTGTTGGCTGGGAAATCAAATTGGTAGATGTGGCCTTGAGGATGTAAGTTCATTGAATGCCGGTGAGACGGGTTCCTTGAACATTATGTTGGAGGTGCAATCGGAGGCAGGATACTTAATGTTAAACAAACCTCAAAAAAAAAGAAACTGAAGATGCCGGAAAGGTGAAATAAAAGCAGAAAATGCCAGAAACACTCAGGTCAGACAGAGTCTGTGGGAAGTGAAAGAGTTAACATTTTACAACAAAGGTCTCTTTGTCAGAACTGTGGGAGGGTGGGGATGGGTGCTTGACTCCATCCCACTGCAGCCAATCCAGGCCCCACTTGCCCCCACTACTGGAGGCAATTCATGGCTTAGTGTCAGGTTTCAGGGAGAAGTGGGCCAAATGTGTGAAAATGGGAAAAGCTTAGATGAACAAATTGGGCTGTGGGGCCTGTTTCCCTGCTCTCTGCCCCTCTGCCTCTCCTCCGGATGGACAAGAAGTTGAAAAGGCCACACGATGACTCAAAAACAGACCAGACCTCAGGAGCAGACTGCATCCCCACTGTAGTTCTGAAACTCAACTGTCCCACATTGGACTCATGAGTTACCTCAACCTGAAATGGGAGCAAGTCATCCTCGTTCCTCAGGGACCGGTGAAGGTGGTGACTTCTTTCTGTGTGAGTACAGGAAGTTGCAATCAATCTTGTTAGAAATTATTTCATTTGATAGGAACAGCTTTACTCACTTTGAAAATACCAGCCTTTTTTCCTCAAGTGGTAACATTCGAATTTGATTCATTATCAACCACCACATGAAATAGTTTACTCTTCTTCAAAGAAACTGTTTTCCATACATTGAAGAAAGGCTTTCTTGGCCAAGGCAGATGGGACTGCAGTCAATGCAGTGTTAGATTACAACATCCCGGGTTATTGCTGTGTGTGTTGTTAATTACAAAGCCCGAAGGACCCTGGTGGCTCCCATGAGAACTGGGAGCTGGAGCCTGGTCACAAACAAGGGCAGATGTGCAGACAGAAGGTAACCAGGATGGGAGCCAGGTGTGTGGACAGAGCGGTTTGGGAATGGGGCCAGGTGTGTGGAGTCTGGCTGGGAAAAGAGCCAGGTGTGCCCAAAACCCATGGATGGGAACGGCCCAGGTGTGCAGAGGGAATGGGAGCAGGTGTGTGAACAGAGTCCGGCTGGGAACGGGGAGAGATGTGGGGATGGAGTGCATTGGGAATGGGGCCGAGTGTGTGGCTGGGAGTGTGGGCAGGAATTCCCAGTGGGAGTGTGTTTCTGTATGTGTGTGTCTTTCATTACCTTTCACACAAATGCACATCCACACTGACTGCAAACCCATCAAGCCCAGCAGATTCATTGAGTTTCATTCCAATTGTTCTTGTCTTAATATTTCAAAAGCCCAAGTTTCTTAAAATCCCTCACTCTGAAACCGATCCGTGGTTCCCCACACTTTCCAACATGTGTTGGTGTCCTCTCTCTTTATAATAATTACAAAGCATCTGAGGGATTTCTTGACCATTTCCATCTTCCATTTATAATTCTCCTGTCTGCCTCTATGGGACCCCCATTTACATTTTACACACCTGTTGGACAATTTGTTTTGCTCACTCTGTGGTTTACTCTCATATTTTACTTTCTCTCTCCATCAATTCCCTCACACGTTTCCAGAATCCTCCCAATTCTCAAGGTAACTGCTGTTTTTAATCAATAATCAATGTCTTCTTTCAGTCTCCCTTTCACTTTTGTTATCTGCGGTCACACTGTGTGTCCCGTCCCAATTCATTCCAGAGTGATATTTATTACATTATGAATCTTGTGGCTGAACTTCTGCCGATGCTGATACAGGGAGTCAGAGCAGGAAACACAGAGGGGAAACTGAGCGAGGGGGAGAAAAGAGCGCATGAGAGAGAGAGAGAGATGAAATGAGAGAAGCAAGATAAGAGAATGGGACACAGAAGGAGAGGGAGCAGGTGGAGAGGTGTGATAAAGATGGAAGGAAGCAAACGTGAAGGAGACCAGCAGTCACAGATGTAGAGAAAGGCACCGAGAAAGTAGAAGCAGAGAGAATATGACGGAGGTCAGGCACCAAAACACAGATTTCTGAAGACAAAATGGAGAAAGGGAGAGAGCGAATGTGCAGAAGCAGATACACCCTGCCAACCACCACACCCCCCCACACCCCCAACTGACACAGGCAGGAACGGAGGGGAAAACACTCTCTGAGCAAGACAGAGTTGGAGAGTGAGGGAGAAACACAGCAACAGGGACGTGGGAAATCAGACAAATGGAAATTCAGACACTCACATGCTCACGCACACATGCCTGGTCCCATTCCCAAACCACTCTGTCCACACACCTGGCTCACATCCTGGTTACCTTCTGTCTGCACATCTGCCCATGTGTGTGACCAGGCTCCAGCTCCCAGTTCTCACAGGAGCCACCAGGGTCCCTCAGGCTTTGTAATGACCAACACACACAATGTGCAGAAAAAGAAGTGAAAAAAGCAACAGATAAGGAGAGAGTGAGGCAACAAGATATGAAAAGCCAGTGTGTGTGTTTGATAGATGAAAAGCTCTAACCGATGCAGTGTTTCTTTGTACTTGAAGGGAAACAACAGACATCTTTCAATGTCACTGATTCACTTGCATGAAGTTCCAATTTAGACTGAGATTAAGCTGGTCAGAGGTCGTGAAGTCTCTAAAACCCCAAAGAAATTAGTGAGTTTCATACTAATTTCACTCTGCTTTATATCACTTTGTGAACAACTTAACCTTTAAATTTTGCCATGACTTATTGTTTTAAGTGAAGCAGTCGATAAACATTCTGGTCAGAAAACCATTCACTGGAGGAAAGTTACTACCCCATGGATATGATGTTTTGCTGGTGGTGTGTTAATCCCCAACACAGAAGTTAGTGTTCCATAATAAATTTCTAATTACCTGATCAAAGCCTTCTTTTATTTTGAGATTGTGTTTTTATAAATGTAAAACTGCCATTTACATGAATCTAAAAGAGTTCTAAGTACCAGATCACTTATTGATTTCATGGAAACTGGTGCAGACTTTCAAATTTATTTCTCAAAGCTAATTGTAGTTTTTTTCATGTCTTTGTACCTCAGTGCCATTCATAACAACCTTTAGTATCAAAGTTTGATTCACCTCAAGAAAAACACGAGCTACATTGATAGGAAGCCCTCCTGTTCATGCTTGGAAAAGGCAAATAAATGAGTATCTTCCATCCCTGACTTGGCATTGCTGATCAAAGTGAAATTGTGATAATGACTTTAAACTGAAACAGGATTGCTGCTTGCTTGAATCTACACAGATTACAATTTCACATATCACAAATCCATTGATGGTGAGTCGTCCCTTACAATCAGCTTCCTCATTGAAGGTCAATGCCAAAAGGGGAAACCAGTTTATATATTGAGAACAAGCTTTGTCAGAGGTGGGTGGTACACTCTGATATACTCCACCAAAAGATTTAGTGTTTCATACTAAATATCCATTAACTATTTTGAAGTGTAGTGATCTTTTTTCCCATACCTCAGCATTAGAATGTGATTCATTACAAACTTTGGGATCAGAGTTTGATCCATTTCAATAAAGTTATGTTTCCCAAATTAAGACAATGCTTCATCAGATTAATAAATGTAATTCAGCTCAATGTGAGGTGTTGTGTTTGGTGAGATGACCCAGGGCAGGACTTGCACAGTAAATGGTAGGGCCCTGGAGAGTCACAGTCACAGAGCAGCACAGCACAGAAACAGGCACTTCGGCCCATCTAGTCCATGCCGATTAGATCTTCTACCTCATCCCATCTCCCTGCACCTGCCCCATTTCCTTCCAAACCCCTCCCATCCATGTACCTGTCCAAACCTCTCTTAAATGTTCCAACTGAACACAAATCCACCACTTCTGCTGGCAGCTCGTTCCATACTCGCACCACCCTCTGAGTGAAAATGTTTCCCCTCGGATTCCCCTTAAATATTTCACCCGAAACTTGTGTCCTCTAGTGCCAGTCTCACCCAACCTGAGGGGAAAAAGCCTGCATGCATTCACCCTATCTGTACCCCTCATAATGTTGTATACCTCTATATGGTCTCCCCTCATTCTCCTTCACTCCAGGAAATAAAGTCTTTCCCTATAACTCAGGTCCTCATGACCCGCAACGTCCTTGTAAATTTTCTCTGCACTCTTTCAAGCTTTTCTATAGATAGGTGACCAGAACTGTACCCAATACTCTAAATCTGGCTCCACCAACATCTTGTACAACTTCAACTTAACATCCCAACTCCTGTACTCAATGCCCTGGTTGATGAAGGCCAAAGTGCCAAAAGCTCTCTTTACGACCCTATCTTTCTGTAATGCCAATTACAGGAATTATGGATCTGTATTCCCACATCCCTTTGTTAAAATGTACAACTCAGAGCCCTACCATTCAGTGTTTCGGTCTTACTCTGGTTTGTCCTCCCAAACTGCAACACCTCACACGTGTCTGCATTAAATTCCATCTGCCATTTTTCAGCCCATTTTTCTAGCTGGTCAAGATCACGCTGTGAGCTTTGATAGCCTTCTGCGCTGTCCACTATGCCCCAGTCTTGGTGTCATCCACAAATTTGCTGATCTAGTTTACCACATTATCATCTAAATCATTAATATAGGTGATAAACAACAATAGGTTCAGCACCGATCCCTGCGGCACACCACACACCACTAGTCACATGCCTCCAGTCAGAGAGACAATCATCCACTACCACTCTCTGGCTTCTCCTGCTAAGCCAATGTTGAATCCAATTGGCTACTTCATCCTGAATGCCAAGCAACTTCACCTTCTGGACCAGCCTCCCATGCAGGACTTTGTCTGCATGGACCTTAGCAAGCCCTTTGACAACGTCCACCACCTTTCCCTCATCAACCTTCTCAAAGACCTCTATAAGATTGGTTAGACATGACCTACCGTGCACAAAGCCATGTTGGCTGTCCTGAATCAGGCCCCTTCTATTGAAATACTTGTATATCCTGACCCTTAGAATACCTCCCAATAATTTACCCACGACTGACATCAAGCTCATTGGCCTATAATTTCCCACCATAGTCTTAGAGTCTTTCTTGAACAACGGAACAGCATTAGCTATCCTCCAGTCCTCTGGTACCTCACCCATGGCTAAGGGCATTTTAAATATCTCTGCCCCGGCCCCTACAATTTCTGGACTAGCCTCCCACAGGGTCCAAGGGGACACCTTGTCAGGCCCTGGGGATTCATCCACCATCATTCACCACAAGACAGCAAGCACCTCCTTTTCCATTTTCCGGACATGGTCCATGAATTCACTACTCTTTTGCCTCACCTCTTTAGTCTCTGTGTCTGTCTCCAGAGCGAATAGAGATGTAAAAAATTCATTTCCGATCTCCCCCATATCTTTCAGGTCCATGCATAGATGACCACACTGGTCTTCAAGAGGACCAATTTTGTCCCTTGCTACCCTTTTGTTCCTAATATAGCTGTAGAAACCCTTGGGATTCTCTTTCACCCTGTCTGCCAGAGCAATCTCACGTCCTCTTTTTGCCCTCCCTGTTTCTCATTGTGTTCTTTTGCATCTCTTATACTCCTCAAGAGCCTCAATTGATCCTAACTGCCTGTACCTGATATGCACCACCTTCTTTTTCTTTACCAGGGCCTCAATATCCCTCGATAACCAAGGTTCCCCAAACCCATTAGCCTTGCCTTATATTCTAACAGGAACATACAGATTCCGTACTCTCAATACTTCACTTTTTAAAGCCTCCCACTTACCAAGCATCTCTTGACCGAAAGCCGATCCCCATCCACGCCTGCTAGATCCCTTCCCATGGCATCAAAATTGGCCTCATTCCAATTTAGAATCTCAACCCGAAGACTAGTCCAATCCTCCTCCATGATTATCTTTAAACTGATGGAATTATGATCACCAGATCCAAGGCGTTCCCCTGCACACACGTCTGCCACCTGCAATGTCTCATTCCCTCAGAGGACATCCAGTTTCATGCTCTCTCATTGGGACCTCTACACATTGATTAAGGAAATTTTCCTGAGCACATTTGACAAACTCTATACCATCCAATCCTTTAACAGTATGGGAGTCCCAGTCAATCTGTGGAAAGTTAAAATCACCTACGATCACAACTTTATTTTTTGCAAGTGTCTGCTTTCTCTCTACAAATTTGTTCCTCTAAATCCCACTGACTATGGGAGGTCTATAATTAGTCCTATTAACATGATCATCCCCTTTTTTATTCTTCATTTCTGCCCATATTGCCTCAGTAAACGAGCCCTCCGGTATATCGTCTCTGACAACTGCTGTGACATTTTCCCTGATGAATAATGCCACCCCTCCCCCTTTAATACCTCCCTCTCTGTCATGTATAAAACATCAGATCCCCGGAACATTGAGCTGCCAGTCCTGCCCCTCCTGCAACCAAGTCTCACTAATTGTCACAACATCATAATTCCACGTGCCGATCTGCACTCCAAGTTCATCTGCCTTTCCTACAATACTCCCTGTACTGAAACCAACACATCTCAGGACATTAGTCCCACCGTGCTCATCAACCAGTTGATTTCTATCTTTGGTTGTAGGCTGAACATCTGCTTTCCCCACAGCTACACTACTTGCTGCCCTGTCACTCTGGTTCCCACCCCCTGCAACTCCAGTTTAAACCCCTGATCAGCACGAGCAAACCTTCCCACAAGGATGTTGGTCTCGCTCCAGTTCAGGTACAAACCGTCCTGTTCGTACAGGTCCCAACTGTCCTGGAAGACAGTCCAATGATCCAAAAATCTGAAGCCCTCCCCCCTGCACCATCTGCTTAGCCGCGTGTTAAACTGCACTATCTTCCTATTTCTTGCCTCACTGGCACGTGGCACGGGTACCAATCCTGAGATCACCACCCTTCTGGTCCTCTCTTAGCACCTAACTCCCTGAACTCACTTTGCAGGACCTCGTCACCTTCCTGCCTATGTCATTGGTACTGACGTGGACCACGGCTTCTGGCTGCTCACCCTCCCCGTTAAGAATGCTGTGGACTCGATCCGAGACGTCTCGGACCCTGGCACCTGGGAGGCAACATACCACCCTGGACCCTCGTTCTCGTCCACAGAATCTCCTATCTGATCCCTCAATCAATGAATCCCCGATCACTACCACATTCTCTTTTCCCCACTTCCCTTCAGAGACAGACACAGTGCCAGAGAGCTGGCTGCTGTGGCTTTCCCCTGGCAGGTCATCCACCCCAACAGTTTCTGAAGCAGAATAGTTGTTATTGAGGGAAATGACCACAGGGGTACTCTGCACTGACTGCCTATCACCTTTCCCTCTCCTGACGGTCACCCAGCTACCTGCTACCTAGGTGTGACTGCCTCCCTGTAACTCTTGTCTATATGCACCTCAGCATCCCGAATGATCCAGAATTCATCCAGCTCCAGTTCCCTAACACTGTCTGTAAGGAGCTGCAGCCAAATACAGCTTCTCGCAGGTGTAGTCATCAGGGACACTGGAGCCTCCCTGACTTCCCACATCCTGCAAGAGGAGCAGACCTCTTCCCTGACTGCCATTCCCACTGCTCCAACTGTGCAAGATCAAAGAAAGAAAGACACCTTCCCGGAACCTCACCTCAGCCTCCACTCACTTCCTTCGCCTCTTCACGCCAAAGCCTCAGCTCCCCACTCTAACACTGGCCCACTCCCACAATGGCTGCCCTGCTTGACCCCCAACTTCTATTTATTAGCTGCTGCCAATTAGCTAATTAACCAATCAATTTTCAACCAACGATTTGAAAATGTTTCTCTTTTAGGTTCTTGCTGGTGAAACTCAATAGAAAGTCCCTAGACTCATCTCTTTTAAAAAGGAGTGTTGTAGAATAGAGAGACACAGGGGTCAGGTACATAGTTCCTTGAAAGTGGCGACACAGGTAGACAGGGCGGTGAAGAAGGCATTTGGCACACTTGCCTTCACCGGTCAGGATACTGTGTACAGGAGATGGGACATCATTTTACAGCTGGATGAGACATTGGTAAGGCTTTGGTAAGGCCTTGGAGCACTGTGCTTGTCCTTCTACAGGATGGATGTCATCAAACTGAAAATGATGTAAAAAGGATTTATGGGGATGTTGCCAGGACTGAAAGGTTTGAGTTATAAGGAGAGGCTGGGTAGGCCAGGACTTTTGTCCTGGGGCATAGGTCGTAGAGAGGTGACCTTACAGAAGTTATAAAATCTTGAGGGATCTAAATAATGTGAATAGCAACAGTCTGTTTTCCAGGGTAGGGAAATCCAAGACTAGAGGGCACAGAGAGACAAAGGATTGCAGATGTTGGAATCCAGATGAACAACACAACGATGCTGAAGAAGGGTCCTGACCCGAAACGTTGACCGCCTGCTGTTCTCCTGCCAGGGCTGCTGAGTTCCTCCAGCATCATCATGTTTTTTTTCCACTGGAGGGCACAGGTTTAAAGTGAGAGGGGAAAGGTTTACAAGGGACTTGAGTGGGAGCTTTTTTCACACAGAGGAACTAGCTGTCAGAGGAAGTGGTGGAGGAGGGTACATTTACGCTATTTAAAAGACATTTGGTTGGGTGCGTGGATCGGAAACCTTTCGAGGGACGTGGGCCAAACATAGACAAATGTGATTAGCTTGGTTTGACAACATGCTCTTCATTACACAAACCGAGCTTCCTTCATTTATCGGTTACCCAAGTATTCCAATAAATAATTATTGAATTCTTGAACTGCTTCCACTGTTGTCTCTAATTCTATGTTATGATAGTTCTTGTTGGTCAGATGTTTCAGCCTTAACCCTCTGATGTTCAGTCTCCAAATCTTAATTCTTGAACGGTGATTCACCTTTTACCTTCTTTCTTCTAATGTTGAGTCACTATTATGGTTTGCATCTTTTGACACTTGCTCAATTCAAGACTGAAGTGCAGGGTCCTAAGGCTCCCCTCTCCCTGCCATCCTCCAGGCTAATGTGCAGTCATGAGAAAACAAGACTGAGGACTCAGAGCAAGATTGCATTATCAGAGGGACATGAGGGACTGCTGTGTACTTTGTTTCACAGAGATATGGCTCACTCCCAACTCTCCTGACATAGCGCTCCAGCCCGAGGGTTTCTCGATCCACCGCATGGGCCAGATGGCAGCGTCGGGTAAGGGAAAAGGCGGCAGTGTTTGCTTTATGATAAACTCGTCGCAGTCCACGGACGTGGCGGTCTTGTCCCATTCCTGCTCCCCCGACCTGCAACATCTGGCAGTGAAGTGCCGACTGTTCTACCTTCCGTGGGAGTTCTCCGCAGTCATCCTGACTGCAGTCTACATCTCACCTCAGGCAGACATCAAGCTGGCACTTGTGGAACTGAGTGCTGTAATCAACAAGAATGAAGGGGCGCACCCCGACGCCTGTCACATCGTGGCGGGAGACTTTAATCAGGTGAGCTTGAAGAAGTCTTTGCCGAACTACTATCAACACATCACCTGCAACACTAGAGGACACAACACACTCGACCACTGTTGTACCACCATCAAGAACGCCGACCGCTCCATACCTCCCCCGCACTTTGGTAAATCCGACCACCTGGCTGTGCTTCTTCTGCCTGCGTACAGACAGAGTCTGAAGGCTACATTCAAGGAGTCATCAGCGGACCTGAATGAATATGCCACAGTCATCACCGACTTCATAAGGACATATGTGGATGAGTGTGGTCCAGACGGCGTACGTGGCCGAGTACCAGAGATCTGTGCGGACCAACTGGCTGAAGTGTCTATGGACAGATCCAACCTCTCGCTTCTGTTGTCTGAGGTTCCCATCTGCTTCAAAGAGGCATCCATTGTACTGGTGCCCAGGAAAAGTGTGGTGACCGAGCTCACTGACTCCAGTCCGGTTGCGCTAACATCAACCGTAATGAAATGCTTCGCGAGGTTGTTTGTGGCGCAAATCAACTCCTGCCTCAGAGGTGACCTGGATCCGCTTCAATTTCCCTACTGCAAGAACGTGTAGACAGCAAACGTGATTCCTCTGGCTCTTTGCTCTGCTCTGGACCATCTGGACAACAGGAACACATACGTCAGTCTGCTGTTCATTGACGACAGCTCACCATTCAACACAATCACCCCATCCAAACTCATCATCAAGCTTCAAGCCCTGGGCCTCTGTGCGTCCCTCTGCAACTGGATACTCGACTTTCTCATCAGCAGACCTCAATCAGTGAGGATAGGTAACAACATCTCCTCCTCGCTGAGCATCAACACAGGTGCACCTCAAAGCTACGTGCTTAGCCCCTGCTCTACTCTCTGTGCTCACACGACTGTGTGGCTAAGCACAGTTCCACATACAAATTCTCAATGAAACCACTGTTGTTGGATGAATCCAGGGTGGTGACGAGTCAGCTGACCGGAGCGAGATAGGACACCTGGTTGAGTGGAGCCACAACAATAACCTCTCACTCACTGTCAGTGAAACTAAAGAGCTGACTGTTGACTTCAGGAAGGGGAAGGAGGGTGAACATGCACCAGTCTTTATTGGGGTATTGGCGGTGGAGAGAGTCAACAGCTTCAAATTCCTGGGCGTTAACATATCGGATGAGCTTCGCTGGGCCCTGCACATACAGTAGATGCAATCACAAGGAAGTCGCGCCAGTGTCTTTATTTTCTTAGGAGGCTAAGGAGGTTCGGCAATTCACTGAACACTCTGAGAATCTTCTGCAGATGGACTGTTGAATGTACCCTGACTGGTTGCATCGTGGTCTGAATGGCAATTCAAATGCACAGGAACATAAGATTCTGCAGAGAGTAGTGGACTCTGCCCAATACATCATGTACACATTCCCCACCATCCATAGTATCTACAGGAGGCGCTGCATCAAGAAGGCAACATTCATCATCAAAGATCCCCACCATCCAAGACAAGCTATCTTCTCGCAGCTCCATCGGGCAGGAGGTACTGAAGTCTGAAGTTCCACACCACCAGGTTCAAGAACAGCTACTTCCCTTCAACCATTCAGTTCTTGAACCAAACTGCACAGCCCTATTCAGTTGAGTTTACCAACACTTGGACGGGTTTGATCACTTTGCACTAAAATTGACTTGTTTTTTTGTTCTGATGGTGTTCGTTCTTGTAGAAATTGTGTTTAGATTATGTGTCTCTTGTGAATGCTGCTAATCTGACGCTATGTGCCTGTGATGCTGCTGCAAGTAAGCTTTTCATTGCATCTGCACACACATGTACTTGTGCACATCACAATAAACTCAATTTGACTTTGACTTTGATCATTCCACAAACAAAATCCAATGTGTCTGTTAATTCTTATTGCCAAAATCATCTTGTTCCAGGTTGCTGTCTTCATTGGCCAAAAGATAGATTTCTCCAATTGCATCCACCTTTTAAGACTGTCCTTACCTTTCTTGGAAGAATCAGAATCGGGTTTACAATCACTGTCTTATATGACGTGACATTTGTTGCTTTGTGGCAGCGGTACAGAGCAAAGACATAAAAACTACGGTAAATTACAAAATACATAAAGAGTGCAATCAGAAAGGAACAATGATGTTGTGTTCATGGACCATTGAGAAAGGTGATGGTGGACGGGAAGAAGCTGTTTTGAGTGTGGGTCTTCAGACTCCTGTACCTCCACCCTGACGGCAGTAACGAGAAGAAGACGTGTTCCGGATGGTGAGGGTCCTTAACGATGGATGCTGTCTTCTTGAGGGACCACCTCTTGAAGATGTCCTCTATGGTAGGGAGTGTTGTGCCCATGATGGAGCTGGTTGAGTCTGCAGCCCTCTGTAGACTCTTACTATTCTGTGAATTGGAGCCTCCATACCAGGGTGTGATGCAACCAATCAGATAGCTCTCCACCGTACATCTATAGAAATATTCAATAGTCTTCGGTGATGTACCAAATCCACCTAAACTCCACAGAAAGTAGAGCTGCTGGTCTCCATAATGGATCACAAATTTTCCACAATTATTCATCAAAACGAAGATGTAGTCCCGATCTGCTCCCTGGTGACTGATGCCGGCTATAAATATAAAAGGCTGTGAATGTAGTGTATTGTGTGGTGATAGCTTTCAACAGCAATGCATGCCGCTCCCAAAATCCTGGGGTTGGTCATTTGCTCTTCCATCATTGCAGTCATCGGCATTCCTGGTAAAGTATTGGTGTTAATTATCAATCTGCAAAATGCTGTGAAATGTTGCATCACTGCTGTGTTACTGGGATTGTTGTTTTCTGTCAATTGTAGATTTTTACCCCTTTGCTGTTCTCTCAGTATCATTAATACCCTTCAAATATTTTCTCCCATTGGTTGTAAAATTTGAATTGAATATTTTATTCCTTGTAAAATTTTATTTCTTTGTCATACATTTCATCACAATTAGCGGTGGAGTTTCTTCTCTACAACTTCTAATCTACAATGGTTTTGATCCCTCCTATTATCTATTCTCATTCTGATGGTAAACACCCAATTTAATTTCTTATGGCACTTGTATGAACATCTTCAAGCAAAAGTAATTATCGGAGGCAAGAGGAGGAGTGCATGGTGTTCTTGATATTGGTATTCTGGATGAAGGAGAAATATTATGGGTTATTTTCAACTCCATGTAGATTGGACAAACCAGATCACTAGTGGTGCATGTGGGGAGGGAGTGAAGTGAAATACAGAATTGGTTTGGTGGCTGAAGACGTGCATGTGAAAGGGACATTTGAGGGAGTGCAGCTTTGCAGCAGTGATCTGTGACTTAACTTAGTTATGAAGATTTACAATGTTGGGCCAGTTGGTGCACTGTCTCTGTGCCAGTGGAAAAAGCCTCATCCCACTTTTTAGCACCATGTCTGTAGCGCTCTTCAAATACACATCCAAATGTGGTTTAAATATGCATATATCGCTTTCGGGAAGTGAGTTCCGAACATTCATCTGGGTATCTTCACAAGAGGAGGGGTCGATGACATTGTTGTACCAGAGGGAGAAATATTGGATGGGGTGAAACTGGTAAAAAAGGAAACTTTATCAGGATTTTCAGCCGTATGGAAGAGCAGACGAACAAGATGAAAATCAGTGGTGTTGAGAGTGTTGAAGTTTTCTGTGGAAGATAATGTTCTTCCTCTGGATTTTTTCCACAGAGCCCGACTCTGTGATGAGATCTAAACTGAAGTATGTTGCAATATCACAGCGCAGTTTATCACATGACAGAATTCTGAGTCGGGTAACTGTCTGTCAACTCAGTTTCAAGTGTCAAAGCAATAAAAATCACCCTGAATGCCGTGAACAACAATTTCATCCGAGTTCTGATATTTTTCTTCTTTGTCAAACACACACATTCAAACAAAATATACACCGCACACCACATACATTCAAATGAAATATACACCACACACCTTCATCCCACACAAATATACCACACCACTATCACACCTCACATGAATACACACACACTTTATTCTCACACGGCAATCTTGTTTCACCTTGCAGGAGTTGGGACTTGTACCATTTGGAGCGGGAGATTTGAAGAGGTGAGTCTGTGTGCTTGTGCTTGGGACTTTCACCTTGCAGGAGTCTAAATGAGGCACATTTGCAAATTGTTGATAGTTGATTGGCTCATGGGCTAGTTAACAGCAGCCAATAAAAAGAAGCAAGGGTCAAGTGGAGCAGCCATTTTGGAGTGGTCATTGAGTGCGTGTGCCAGTGTTGGAGTGGGGAGCTGAGGCTTTGGCTCAAGAAGCTTCGGTGAGAAGAGGCAAAGGTTAAGGTGTTGGTGACTTGGAGAAAACTTTTTAGATATGGCAGGTGAGCTCAGACCCTTGTCATGTTCCTCCTGCGCAATGTGGGAACCCGGAGGCCGCCAGTGTCACTGAGGATTACGTGCGCAGGAAGCGTCCAGCTGCAGCTCTTGACAGACTGTATGAGCTGCACGTGGATTCACTTTGGAGCAACTGCAATGCTGAGAATGTTGTGGATAGCACGTTTAGTGAGTTGGCCACACCACAGTTTGAAGGCAGAGGGAAAGCTAGGGAATGAGTGATCCACAGGCAGAGCAGTAACAGGAAGATGGTGCAGGAGTCTCCTGTGGTCATGTCCCTCCAAAATAGATATACGGCTTTGGATACTGTTGGGGAGATGAGTCATCAGGGGAAGGTAGCAGTAGCCAGGATCACAGCACCGTGAGTGGCTCTGCTGCTCAGGAGGCAGGGAAAAGAGTGGCAGAGCTCTAGCGGTCGGGGATTCCATGGTGAGGGGAATAGACAGGAGCTTATGTGGCTGCAAACGGGACTCCTGGTTTATGTTACCTCCCAGGTGCAAGGGTTAGGGATGTCTCAGTGGCTGCAGGGCATTCTGGAGGGGGTGGGTGAACAGCCAGTTGTTGTGGTGCATGTAGGTACCAACAATATCAGAAAAAAGTGGGATGATCTACAAGCTGAATTTAGGGAGCACAGAGATGGATTAAAAAGTAGGACCTCAAAGGTAATAATCTCAGGATTACTACCTGTGCCACACGTGAGTCAGAGTAGGGATAGCAGCAGAGTTAGGAGGAATATGTGGCTTCAGCAGTGGTGCCGGAGGGAGGGTTTTAGATTCCTGGGACAATGGAACCGGTTCTGGGGGAGGTGGGACCAGTACAAACCAGACTGTCTGCAGCTGGGCAGGACTAGGATCAATGTCCAAGGGGGATTGTTTGCTAGTCCTGTTGGGGAGGGTTTAAACTGATATGGCACGGGAATGGGAATCCATGCAGAAAGACAGAGGGAAGCAAAGCAGAGACCAGAGCAGAAGTCAGAGCACAGAAAAGTCAAACCCGAAGGACACAAAGGTTACCAGACTCCAGAAGGACAATGAGTATAAGGTCACTTTATCTGAATGCCCGTAGTATTTGAAACAAGGTCAGTGAATTTGTGGCACAAATCAGTACAAAAGGGTGTGATTTAGTGGCCATTTCAGAAACGTGGTTGCAGGGTGGAGATGAGTGGGAATTAAATATCCCAGGGTATCGGGTAATACAGAAGGATAGGCAGGAAGGTAAGGGAGGTGGGGTAGTGCTCTTAATTAAGGATGAGATCAGGGTGATAGTGAGAGACGATATAAGATCCAAGGAGCAGAATGTTGAGTCCATCTGGGTAGAGACTAGGAATACTAAGGGGATAAACATCACTGGTGGAACATGTTCATTGGCCAGTGAATAATAACATTACAGTGGCTCAGGCAGTAGACCAATAAATACCTGATGCATGTAAGAATGGAACAGCAGTTGTCATGGGGGACTTTAAATTCCACATAGATTGGATGAATCAAGTTGGTCAAGGCAGCCTTGAAGTGGACTCCACAGAATGCATCCTTGACAGCTTTCTTGAACATTGTGTTAGTGAACCTACAAGGAAAATGCTCTCTTGGGTCTCAGGTAAAATTAATGTTCTTGTAATTGGGGATCCTCTTGGAAAGAGTGATCGAAGTCTGATTGAATTCCTCAGACAAATGGAGGGTGCAATAGTTCAATCTAAAACCAATGTATTATGGCTAACCAAGGGAGACTACAACAGGATGAGGGAGGAGTTGGCCAGTGTGGACTGGGAACATGGTACATGGCAGGACAGTTGAGGAACAGTGGAAGAGGTTTATCGTGGTGCTCAACAAAACTATATTCCAGTTAAAAGCAAGGACAGTAAGGGTGGGGAGAGCCAGCCTTGGATATCTAAAGAAATAAAAGAAGGCATCAAGCTAAAAGCTCATGCATACAAAGTCGCCAAGAGCAGTGGAAAGCAGGAAGATTGGGAAAACATTAAAAAGCAACAAAGAACCACTAAGTAAGCAACAAGGAGAGAGAAGATAGATTATGAAAGTAAACTCGCACAAAATATAAGAACAGATTGTAAAAGTTTTTACAATTATATAAAGAAGAAAAGGGTGGCGAAAGTGAACTTGGGTCCCTTGGAAGATGAAAAAGGGGAATTAATATTGAGTAATGTGGAAATGGGTGACGCCCTAAATGACTATTTTGTGTCAGTCTTCACGGTGGAGGACATCTCTAACACGCCAAAGAGAGATGTTTTGGATGTGATGCGAGGTGAGGACCTCAATACATTCACTGTCACTGAAGAGATAGTGATGAGTGTGCCTAAAGGTAGACAAGTTCCCTGGTCCTGATGGGATGCATTCCAGGACACTGAGAAAAAGCAGAAGTTATAGTCAAGGCGTTTATGATAATTTACCAAAATTCTCTGAACTCTGGGCAAGTCCCAGCAGGTTGGAAGGCAGTGAATGTCACGCCACTATTTAAAAAAAATAATGTAGGCATAAGGCAGGTAACTGTAAGCCAGTTAGCTTAACATCTGTAGTCAGGAAAATGCTTGAAGCTATCACTATTTCTTCCTTAATGAGACATCTGGCTCGAAGTTGTTCCATTAGGCAGACCCAGCATGGATTCAGGAAGGGCAGGTCCTGTTTGACAAACTTACTGGAGTTCTTTAAGGATATAATGAGCACAGTGGATAGAGGGGAACATGTGGATGCTGTATACATGGATTTTCATAAGGCGTTCAAGAAGGTGCCGCATAAGTCTTAACCATAAGATAAGGATGCGTGGAGTTGGGGTAAGGTATTAGCACGGATAGAGGGTTGGTTAACCAATAGAAGGCAGAGAGTTGAGATAAATGAGCGTTTCTCTGGCTGGAAAACAGTGGTGAGTGGGGTGCCGCAGGGGTCGGTGCTGGGCCCGCAACTGTTTGATATACATTCTCAATTTGGAAGAGGGATCTGAGTGTACCATGTCTGATTTGCTGATGACACTAAATTGAGTGGAAAAGCAAATTGTGCAGAGAGTCTGCAGAGAGATTTAGATAGGTTAAATGACTGGGCAAGTGTCTGGTAGATGGAGTACAATGCTGATAAATGTGAGGTCGTCCACTTTGGAAGGAAAAATAGATCAGATTATTTAAATAGTGAACGACTGCAGTATGTTGTTGTGCAGAGAGACTTGGGAGTGCTTGTGCATGAATCAGAGAAGATTAGTTTGCAGGTTATAAAGAAGGCAAATGGAATGTTGGCCTTCATTGCTGGAGGGATTGAATTTAAGAGCAGGGAGGCTATGTTGCAACTATACAGGGTATTGGTGAGGCCGCACCTGGAGTACTGTGTGCCGTTTTAGTCTCTTTTCTTGAAGTATATCCTGGCTTTGGAGGTGGTACAGAGGAGGTTTACCAGGTTGATTGCGGCAATGAGGGGGTTAGCCTATGAGGAGGGATTGGGACTATATTTGCTGGATTTCAGAAGAATGAGTGGGGATCTTATGTAAACATATAAAATTATGAAAGGGACAGGTAAGATAGAGGCAGGAAGGTTGTTTCCACTACTAGGTGAGAATAGAACTAGGAGATGTAGCCTCAAGATTCAGGGGAATAGATTTGGGACTGAGATGAGAAACTGCTGTTCCCAGAGAGTAGAGAATCTGTGGAATTCTCTGCCCAGAGAAGCAGCAGAGGCTACCTCATTAAATATATTTAAGACACAGTGGGATAGATTTTTGCATCGTAGGGGAATTAAGGGTTATGGGGAAAAGGAAGGTGGGTGGATCTGAGTCCATGGTCAGATCAGCCATGAACTTATTGAATGACGGAAGAGGCTCGACAGGCCAGATGGCCGACTCCTGCTCCTATCTCTTGTGTTCTGATGTTCTACTTCACACACTCACACACACTGACTTCTGTCTTCCTCTATTGCAGCTAACTTGGACATGATTGGGGTAATGTTCCGCAGACGATGTGGTGTCTCCAGATATATCACTGTCTACCTACTGTCGATAGCGGTGACGGATCTCCTGGGCATTATCATGGGTGTGGTACTAATCTGGATTATTCCCATGACTTTCCCGTCCAATTTCTTGACCATTGCTCTGGCTTGCAGTGTGAATCTCGCAGTAACGTCCGGTGTAAGAGACCTCTCCGTCTGGGTGACGGTGATGTTCATCTTTGATCGCTTTGTGGCTATTTGCTGCCAAAAATTGAAAAGGAAATATTGCACGGAGCGAACGGCGGCTGTGGTGATCGGAACGGTTACTGCCCTGAGCTGTTTTAAAAATACATTTTTGTATTTTATATATGAACCTCCACACGAAACCAAGCCCAGACTGTGCAAATTTAAGTCAGCATTTTATACCTTACCTGGATGGGTAGCGTATGGCTGGATCAATAGCATTCTTACCCCTTGTTTGCCATTCGTTCTACTTTTGCTGCTCAATTTCCTCACCGTCAGGCACATTTTAAGGGCCATTAGAATACGCAGGAGACTCCAGGGCAGTGGGAGCAGTGAGACAGAGTGACCTGGAGATGGACAGCCGCAGGAAGTCTATCGTCCAGCTCCTCAGTATTTCGGGTATCTTCATCCTCTTGTGGCTACTGGTACTGATAACTTTCCTCTGCATTCGCATTGCCGACGTCACTTACTTTTCAGGTTCCAATTTCAGTGACACAATTTTCCCTCTGGAAGAAAGCGGGTACGCGCTTCAGTTCTAGTGTTCCTGCGTGAGCCCATTTATTTATGTAGGGACACAGAGTAAGAAAAGAGATGAGATAAAGCTGGGGCTGAAATATTCTGACTCTCATTAATAAATTACTGAAATAAACAATTTTCATTGTTGGGGAACTGGTTGTTGCAAACTATCCTCATCTTTTCTATCATCTCGCCTGCTCAGTGAGTCTCGCCAGCGGCTCCACATCGTTAGGAGTTCGAGGAGATGTGGTCTGTCATCAAAAACTCTTGCAAATTTCTCTGGATATATGGTGGAGACCATTCTGACTGGCTGCTTCACTGCCTGGTATGGAGGCTCCAATCCACAGAATCGCAAGAATCTGCAGAGGACTGTCTTTGCACTGTACTGCTGCCACAAAACAAATTTCACATCATAAGATAGTGATAATAAATCTGCCCTTTGGCCAGTCTCGTCCATGCTGATGAAGTTGCCTCACTGAGCCAGTCCCATTTGCCTGCATTTGGCCCATCTCCCTCTCAACTTTTCCTGTCCATGTACCTGTCCAAATGTCTTTTAAACATTGCAGTTGTTCCCACCTCTACCACTTCCTCTGGCAGCTCGTTCCATACATTCACCACCCTCTATCCTTGTTTCTGGGTCCATGCTGCATTGTGATGGCACCTTGCTGCTTCTTGCTTTGTTAATTTTGTTCGCCGCCTTCTCGCCTGCTCGATCATATATTCATAGAGTTACACAGCATGGAAACAGGCCCTGCGACCCACCAACTCTATGCTGACTATCAAGCCCCCATTTATGCTGATCCCTATTTTATCGTCCCCACATTCCCATCATCTCCCCCCAGCTTCTACCCCTCACCTACACACCAGTGGCAAACTACATCATCAATTAACCTTCCAACCTGCACATCTTTGGCATGTGGGAGGAAACCCATGCAGTCATAGGGAGAACATGAAAACCCCACACAGACAGCACCGTAAGTCAGGATTGAATCTGGGTCTCTGGAGCTGTGAGACAGCAGCACTACCTGCTGTCCCAACGGTGCCACAAGGAAGAGCGCTTATTTTTTAGTGTATTTATTAGTGTCACAGAGCCGTTGGCAGATTCACCAACAGGAAGGAGCAGGGTGGGTCTGATAACACAACGGCATCAGGACACTGGTAAGAAAGGAACAGGAAGTATTAGTGAGTGGAATAGTTTTCGGGGGCACCGGACTGAAGAAGATTGGCAAATGACAGAAGAAAACTGTCAGTCCCCCTGTTGGACAGATCAAGAATAAAATAGGGGCTGAACACTTGGGTAAAGCAATCATCATGCGCTCATCGTCGACTGTCCGTTTCCCTCCACAGATGCTGCTCGACCCACAGAATTCCTCCAGCAGTTTGTGTGTTGCTCCACATTCCAGCATCTGCAGTCTCTTGTGTCTCCTGTGTTAACTCCTCGTTGGCTGGGAAATCAAATTGGCAGATGTGGCCTTGAGGATGTAAGTTCATTGAATGCCGGCGAGACGGGTTCCTTGAACATTATGTTGGAGGTGCAATCGGAGGCAGGATACTTAAAGATAAACACACTCCAAATAAAAACTGCAGATGCTGGAAATCTGAAATAAAAGCAGAAAATGCTGGAAACACTCCGGTCAGACAGCGTCTGTGGGAAGTTAAAAGATTTAACGTTTTACATCAAAGGTCTCTTTTTCAGAACTGTGCGAGGGTGGGGATGGGTGCTTGACTCCATCCCACTAAACCAATCCAGACCAGTCTTACCCCAACTACCGGAGGCAATTTAAGGGTTAGTGTTATGGTTACAAAGGGAGAAAGGCCAAACATGGGCAAATGGGACTCCTTAGATGGGCATATTGGTCGACATTGACAGGTTGGGCCGAAGGGCCTGTTTCCATGCTCTGTGGTTCTCTGTCTCCTGATGATAAGAAATTGAAAAGGCCACACGACGACTTAAAATTAACAAGACCTAAGAGCAGATGCCATCCCCACCGAAACATGGCTGAGAGAAGGGCAGGAATGGCAGCTCAATATTCCAGGATACAGATGCTGTCGACATGACAGAGGTCGAGCTAAGTGAGGAGGGGATGTTGCCTTTTTGATAAGGGAGGACATAACAGCAGTACTTCGAGATGACATTCTTGGGGCATCGTCTAGTGAGGCCAATGGGCAGAACTTAGAAACAAGAAGGAGAGGGTCAATCTAGCGGGGCTGTTTTATGGACTCTACCCCCTCCCCCCCCCCCACCCCCCACCCCACCCCCGAAGTAATCAGCAGGAACTTGAGCAGATGAGTTGAGAAATTGCTCGTTGCAGTAAGAATAACAGGGCTGTATCAGTGGGAGATTTTACCTTCCCTGGTATTGACAGGACTATCCAGAGTGATAAGGGTCTAGATGGGGTGGAATTTGTGAAACGTGTCCAGGAAAGTATCCTGGGCCCTACGTGGTAAGGTGCAATACTGGACCTTCTCTTAGGGAACAAAACAGGTCAGGAAACTGAAGTGGCAGTCAGGGAGCACTTTGGCTCAAGTGACTTGAACTGTTTCAGTTTTAAGATAGTGACGGGACAGGACAGTACAGGCCCACAGGTGAGGGGACTGAAATGGAGCAGGGCTAATTCTGGGGGAATTAGGCAGGATCTAGCAGAGGACGATTGGGTGAGCCTGCATGAAGGGAAGGGAATACCATAGAACCATAGAACCATACAGCACAAAACATGCCCATCGGCCCACCATATTGTGCCATCCATCAAACTACCCTCACACTATCTAACCCTTTCCTCCCGCATATCCCTCTATCTCACATTCCTCCATGTGCCTATCCAACAAACTCTTGAACCTGTCCAATGTATCTGCCTCCACCACCACCTCAGGCAGATCAAACACTCTCTGGGTGAAAAACCTCCACCTGACATCTCCCCTGAACCTCCCACCCATAACCTTAAAGCCATGCCCTCTCATCTTGAGCATTGGTGCCGTGGAAAGGAGGTGCTGACTGTCTACTCTATCTATTCCTCTCAATATTTTATACCTCTATCATGTGTCCTGTCATCCTCCTCCTTTCCAGTGAATAAAGCCCTAGCACCTTAAGCCTGTCCTCATATTCCATACGCTCTAATCCAGGCAGCATAATGGTAAATCTCCTCTGCACCCTCTCGAACGCCTCCACATCCTTCCTATAATGCGGTGACCAGAACTGAACAGAGTACTCGAAGTGTGGTCTAACTAAAGTTTTGTAAAGCTGCATCATCACTTCTCAGCTCTTAAACTCAGTCCCAGGACTTATGAAAGCTAGCATCCCATAGGCCTTCTTAACTGTTCTATCCACCTGTGAGGCAACTTTCAGTAAACTGTGAATATGAATCCCCAGATCCCTCTGCTCCTCTACACTGCCAAGTACCTTGCCATTTACCCTGTACTCTGCCCTGGGGTTTGTCCTTCCAAAGTGTACCACCTCACACTTCTCCGGATTGAACTCCATCTGCCACTTGTCAGCCAAGTTCTGCATCCTATCAATATCCCTCTGTAAGCTCCGACAGCCCTCCACACTATCCACAACACCGCCAATCTTAGTGTCATCCGCAAACTTACGAACCCAGACTTCCACACCCTCACCTAAGTCATCTATAAATATCACAAAAAATAGAGGTAACAGAACCAATCCCTGTGCTACATCCACTAGTCACTGACCTCCAATCCGAGGGCACACCCTCCACCACAACCCTCTGCTTTCTACAGGCAAGCCAATTCCTAATCCACTCAGCCAAGCTTCCCTGGATTCCTTGGCCTTACCATGAGGAACCTTGTCAAACGCCTTACTAAAATCCATATAGACCACATCCACCGCACTGCCCTCATCAATATTCCTGGTCACCTCCTCAAAGAACTCTATCAGGCTTTTGAGGCAAGATCTTCCCTTCACAAAGCCATGTTGGCTGTCCCAATTCAGTCCATGATTCTCTTGGTGTTCATAAATCCTATCTCTTAGAATCCTTTCTAACAGCTTACCCACCACAGACGTGAGACTCACCGGTCTGTAATTCCTTGGACTATCCCTACTACCTTTCTTGAACAAGGGGACAACATTCACCACCCTCCAATCCTCTGGCAACATTCCCGTGGACAACGAGGACTCAAAGATCCTTACCAGCGGTTCAACAATCTCCTCCCTCGCCACTCGAAGCAACCTGGGGAAGATCCCGTCAGGCCCTGGAGATTTATCTGTCTTGATATTATTTAACAACTTCAACACATCCTCTCTCTTGATAGCTACAACCTCGAGAACATTACCCTTACCAGCACTCCAATACGCATCATCAAGACCCCTCTCCTTGGTGAATACCGGAGAGAACTATTCATTGAGAACTTCTCCCACTTCCACCGCCTCCAGGCACATTCTCCCACCTTTGTCTTTAATCGTACCTACCTTTACCCTAGCCATCCTCCTATCCTTCACGTACGTGAAAAAGGCCTTGGGATTTTCCTTAACCCTACTAGCCAACGCCTTTTCATGTCCCCTTCTAGCTCTCCTCAGCCCTTTCTTAAGTTCCTCCCTCTCCACTCTATATTCCTCACAGGCCCTGTCTGAACATTGCTGCTTATACCTCATGTTCGCTACCTTCTTCTCCCGAACAAGTCGTTCTACCTCTCTCGTCACCAACGGTTCCTTCACCCTGCCATTCATTCTCTGCCTCACCGGGACATATTTATTCCTAACATCCTGCATAAGATCCCTGAACATCGACCACATCTCCATGTAACATTTCCCTTCAAAAAGGACATCCCAATTTACACTCTCAAGTTTTCTCCTTATAGCCTCATAGTTCGCCCTTATCCAATTAAATATCTTCTTGTCCTCTCTGCACCTGTCCCTGTCCATGACAATTTTAAAGGTTATGGAGCAATGGTCACTGTTCCCCAAATGCTCACCCACCAATAGATCCTTCACCTGTCCCGGTTCATTTCCTAAAACTAGCTTCAGCATGGCATTCCCTCTAGTTGGCCTGTTGACATACTGCGTCAGGAATCCCTCCTGGACACATTTAACAAATTCCGTCGCATCTAAACCTTTGGCACTAAGCAGGATCCAGTCTATATTTGCAAAGTTGAAGTCTCCCATTATAACAAGCCTGTTATTTTTGCTCCTCTCCAAGCACTGCCTGCCAATCTGCTCCTCTATATCTCTACTAATACCGGGGGGCCTATAGAATACTCCTAGTGGAGTAACTGCTCCTTTCCTGTTCCTTACTTCCACCCATATGGACTCTAGAGATGATCCTTCTACAACATCCATCCTTTCCACAGCTGTAACAGTGTCCCTGACCAGTATCGCCACCCCTCCTCCTCTTCTCCCCTCTTCCCTATCCCTCTTAAAACACTGAAAACCGGGAATATTCAATATCCACTCCTGTCCTGACGTCAGCCACGTCTCAGTAATAGCCACAATATCATAGGCCACCATACTTATCCAAGCCCTCAGTTCATTCCCCTTATTCCTGACACTTCTTGCATTTAAGTAAACACACTTCAGTCCATCTACCTTACTACTTTTATAGCCTGTACTCTGCTTCTCCTTCCCCAACGCCTCTCTACCTGTTTGATCTAACTTTTCCCCATCCCTTTCTTCCTCTGACCTACTCCTCCGGTTCCCTTCCCCCTCAAACTAGTTCAAACCCTCCCTAACCACCCTAGCAAACCTAACCGTAAGGATATTGGCCCCATTCTGGTTCGGGTGTAACCCGTCCTCTCTGTACAGGTCCCACCTTCCCGATAAGAGATCCTAATGATCCAGAAATCTTAAAACCCTCCCTCCTGCACCAACTTCTCAGCCACGCATTTATCTACCACCTCCTCCTGTTACTGCCTTCATTATCGCATGGTACCGGCAGCAAACTCGGGATTGCTACCCTTGAGATCCTGATCCTCAGTCTTCTGCCTAGCTCCCTGAACTCACTCTTCAGGACCTCATCCGCCTTCCTACCTATGTCGTTGGTGCCAACATGGACCACAGATTCTGGCTGTTCTCCCTCTTGCTCAAGAATCCTGCGGACCCAATCAATGACATCCCGGACCCTGGCACCTGGGAGGCAACAAACCATCCGGGATTCATGCTCACTGCCACCGAACCTCCTATCTGTTTCTTCTGACTATCGAGTCCCCTATCACTACCGCATGTCTCTTTCCCACCCTTCCCTTCTGAGCAGCAGTACCAGTCCCAGTGCCAGAGGCCTGGTTACTGCAGCTAGACCCCTGCATGTCGTCCCCCTCAACAGCCTCCAAGGCGGAAAACCTGTTACTGAGGGTAACAGCCTCCGGGGTTACCTGCTCTGTCTGCCTGCCTGACTTCTTCTTCCTTTTCCCTCCCCTGACAGTCACAATTCTATCTGCCTCCTGAACCTCAGATATTCCTGCTCTAATGGGGGTGACTGCCTCCTGATGGACCGTGTCTACATAACTCTCTCCCTCCCTTATGCTGCGCAGTGTTTGTAGCTGCGACTCCAGCTCATCAACTCTGAGCCAAAGTTCATCCAGCCTCAAGCACTTACTGCAGATGTGGCCATCTTGAATAGCAAATGGAGGCTTTCAAGAGTGTGATATCAAGAGTGCGGGAGCAGCATGTTCCTGTAGGAGTGAAGGGTAAACCTGTCTGATGAGAGATATTGAGCCTCTGGTCAAGTAAAAGAAGAAAGATCACATTCGGTTTAGGAGGTTGAGGAAGAGTGCACTGAAGAGAGAAATCAGGAGGGCAAAGAGAGGGGATGAGATGGATCTGGCAGGTAAGGTTAAGGAAAGTCCCAAGAGGTACTATACCATAGAACAATACAGCACAATACAGGCCCTTCAGCCCACCATGTTGTGCCGACCTTTAAACCATGCCAAAGACTATCTAAACCCTTCCTCCCACATATCCCACTATTTTAAATTCCTCCATATGCTTATCTAACAATCTCTTGAACTTGACCAATGTATCAGCCTCCACCACCACCCCAGGCAGTGCATTCCATGCCCCAACCACTCTCTGGGTGAAACACCTCCCTCTGATATCTCCCTTGAACTTCCCGCCCATTACCTTAACACTATGCCCTCTTGTATTGAGCATTGGTGCCCTGGAGAGGTGCTGACTGTCCACTCTATCTATTCCTCTTAATATTTAGTATACCTCTATCATGTCTCCCCTCATCGTCCTTCACTCCAAAGAGTATACCTATGTTCTTTACTTATATTAAAAGTAAAATGATGGCTACGGAGAGAGTAGGTCCCCTTAGAGATTAGTAGGGCTGCCTCTCTTTGAGCCACAGGAGGTGGGTGGAATGTTTTAACGATTATTTCTCCTCGGTGTTTATTGAGGAGAAAATCATGGTTGCTCAAGAGATAAGGGAAACCAGTGGAGATGTTTTGGAGAACATTCATATTACCAGGAAGAGGTATTTGCAGCCGTACAGCACATTCAGGTGGATAAATCTTCAGGGCCTGACAGAGTACATCCTCAGATTTTGTGGGTGGCTAGAGGAGAAATTGTGGAGGTCCTTGTGGAGATACCGGCTTCATTGTTTGCCACTGGTGAAGTTCCTGAACACTGGAATGTGGTTAATGTCCTTCCGTTGTTTACGAAGGGTAGCAAGGACAAGCCAGGGAATTAAGGGCTGGTCAGCCTGACATCAATAGTGGGATAGTTACTGGCGGGAATTCTGAGGGACAGGATCTACCAGCATTTGGATAGACAGTGTCTGATTCGGAGGAGTCAGAATAGCTTTGTGTCTGTAAATTGAAGCTTGACGAACATATTAGACTTCATTTAAAAAGTAGATAAGGGTAGGGCAGTGGATGTTGTCTATTTGGACTTCGGCAAGACCTTCGACAAGGTCCCGCAGCGTAGGCCTGTCTGGAAGGTTAAGTCCCAGAAGCAGAGGGTGGTGGTTGAAGGTTGTTTCTTGGAATGGCGGCCGGTGACGAGTGGTGTGCCGCAGGGGTCAGTGTTGGGGCCTTTGTTATTCATTTTTCATGTCAATGATTTGGATGTGAATGTTCAAGCCTTGATCAGTAAGTTTATGGATGGCACAAAATTAGGAGGTGTTGTTGATGCTGAAGAAGGTTATTGTAGATTACAGGGGGATCTTGATCAGTTGGGGATGTAGGCCGAGGATTGGCAAATGGATTTCAATACAGATAAGTGTCAAGATTCATTTTGGGAAGTCAAACCAGTGTAGGTCTTGTACAATGAATGGTCGAGTGCTCGGGTGTGTAATGGAACAGAGAGACCTAGTACAAGTGCAACATTCATTGAAAGCGGCGTCATAGGTAGACAGGGTGGTCAAAAAGGCGTTTAGCATGCTGGCCTTCATGAGTCAGGGCATTGAGTAGAGGAGTTTGGACACGATGTTGCAGTTGTATAAGTCGTTGGTGAGGCCACACATGGAGGACTGTGTGCAGTTCTGGTCACCCTGTAATAGGAAAGACGTGGTGAAACTGGAAATAGTTGAGGAAAGATTTACAAGGATGTTGCCAGGACGAGAGGGCCTGAGTTATAGGGAGAGGTTGGCCAGGCGAGGTGTTTATTACTTCGAGTGAAGGAAAATGAAAGTTGACCTCAGAGGTTTATTAAAATCATGAGAGGCAGAGATAAGGTGGGTGGTAGCAAACTTTTCCCCAGGGTAGGGGAGTTGGAAACTATGGGGCAGAGATTTCGGGTGAGAGGGGAAAGATCTAAAAAGGACCTGAGGGAAAACTTTTCCACACAGGGTGGTGAGTTTATGAGCTGACAGGAAGTGGTTGAGGCAGGTATGATGGTATCATTTAAGAAGCACTTGAATAGGTACATGCAGGGGCGGGGCTTCGAGATATGGGCTGAACACAGAAAATGTTACGAGGTGGGTGGGCACCATGGTCGGCATGGACTCGTTGGGCCAAAGGGCCTGTATCCGTGCTGTATTGCTCTATGACTCTGATAAGAAGTTGATAAATATTCTGATCAGATGGTAATTCACTGGAGGGAGTTACTACCCCCGTGGATAATGAATTTTTCTGGTGGTGTGTTAATCCCCAACGTAGAAGTTAATGTTTGATACAAGATTTCCAATGACCTGATCAAAGCCATATTTTAATTTGATATTATCTTTTTAACGATGTCTAACTTCCATTGCATGATGCATTGCAATTGTTATCAATGCACTACAGAAAGTATCCATCACGGCTTGGTGTGGCAACTGCTCTGCGTAGGACTGCGAGAACCTGCAGAGAGTTGTGGACACAGCTCAGCACATCGTGGAAACTAGCCTCCCATCCATGGACTCTGTCTATACTTATTGCTGCCTCGGTAAAGCATCATCAGACCCCACCCACTCCGGGCATTCTCTCTTCTCCCCTCTCCCATCGAGCAGTCGATCTTTCATATCTTCCTTGGCAAAAACTGGATCAAGGGCTTCCCTGAACCATTTAGAATATAAACCAGTAGTACGGAAAATTGTCATGTTACTATTAACATTCGACAAGGGAGCGGGATAGTGGCCATTGTTGGAGAAATGAAAACGTCCAAAGTCCTTGTAATAATTATGTTCATAAATGTTTGCCATAAAGGGAAAGTTCAATGAGATATCTGTCTAATGTGGAAAAATCGTTGTTAAAAAAAATGGTTTCTCACGATGTTCTCAACTAATAGTGTTAATGTCATGTCTCCATAATTGGGACCATTCAACAACAGAGCAGTGTCGATATTTTTCTTCACGTGTAGAGGGATCCATGTCAAGGGATTTCTCTATTAGTTTACCTTCAACATCTGGGCTGGAATCTTTCAGTTTTATCAATTTCTTTAACTATTCTCGCAAGTGATTCCTTGCCTTCCCACGTGTCTATGTTCACTTCTTTTGAAATGCAGTCAGAGTGAATGTTCAAGTGGACAGGAACAATCACTTTGCCAGAGACAAGGATTAAGGTTCCAGTGTATTGGTCCACATATGACCAAGGGGTAAGGGCTCTTTGGTGACATTTAAATTGGAATCATCATTCCTTCCGGATCTAATATTTTGTGAGTCATTGTTTTCGGGCATCTGAGCCAGATGAGGTAATTGGTATTGGTTTATTATTGTCACTTGTACCGAGGTACAGTGAAAAACTTGTCTTACAAACCAATCTTGCAGGTTTATTCATTACACAGTGCAGTTACATCAAGTTAGTACAGAGTGCATTGATGTAGTACAGGTAAAACAAAACAATAACAGTACAGAGTAAAGTGTCACAGCTACAGAGAGAGTGCAGTGCAATAAGATGTTAGGTCACAACAAGATAGATCGTGAGGTCATAGTCCATCTCATTGTATAAGGGAACTGTTCAGTAGTCTTATCACTGTGGGGTAGACACTGTCCTGAAGTCTGGTGGTACGTGCCCTCAGGCTCCTGTACCTTCTACCCGATGGAAGAGGAGAGAAGAGAGAATATCCTGGGTGGGTGGGTTCTTTTATTATGCTGGCTGCTTTCCCAAGGCAGCGAGAGGTAAAGACAGAGTCCCAGGAGGGGAGGCTGGTTTCTGTGACGTGCTGGGCTGTGTCCACAACTCTCTGCAGCTTCTTGCAGTCTTGGGCAGAGCAGTTGCCATACCAAGCCGTGATAAATCCTGATAGGATGCTTCCTATGGTGTATCGGTAAAAGTTGGTGAGAGTCAAAGGGGACAAACCAAATGTCTTTAGCCTCCGGAGGAAGTAGAGGTGCTGGTCAGCTTTCTTGGCCATGGCATCCACGTGCTACCTTATCTGTTAGAAAGTAAAGCAGCACTGAATAATATTGTAATTAGCATGTAATTAGGAAAGTACAGCAAGAGCAACATTTCTTTCTGGAGTTTGGGTGTTTCTTGCTCCACAAACAACAGCCCTTCTCAGGTGCACTGTTTCTGGGTAATGTATCCATGAGATCTTCAAGTGAAAAGGAATTTTTACATTTCTTAGATTGAAGCAGGTGTCTTATCTTTTCAATCCCTCTCAACCGTCTCCCATCGGGATGTAAGGGTTCTGTGCAGACCCTTTAATATAAGGGTTCCAACTCATTCTAGGGGTAGAAACGCTGCTGGGGCAGGTTTAATGTTATTGATGGAGACAGATCTATTTACTGTCTTGTTTCCCCTCCTGGTCTCGATTACCACAGTCCTATCTTTGATAACCTGGGTAACGAGACAAGGAGGCTTCCACATAGCACAGAAACTAGGGTCAGAATTGTTTTTATGGAATATCTTTTCTAGAACCCAGTCACTTTTGTGGTCTCCAAACTTTCTTGTCAGGTTCTTTTGTTACCTCGAATTCCCATAAACTCTCTCGACTCCTTGAGGAGAGTTGTATCGGGTGCAGGCGATGGTTGACCTGACTCAGCAATGAGGGGTGGATTTAGATGGACAGTAAGAAATAAGGTGTAACACTCTTAAGTCCTCCTATTTTTGCCATTGGCATGTTGATCACAGATAGCTGAACTTCAGGGGCAAGTGTGGCCACTTTTGACCTCAAGAGTCAACCAGATTTGCCAGGGCCCTCTCAATCTCCTGATTCCTTCTCTCCACTGCCCCAGTCGATGGTGGGTGGCACGGAGTGCTGCACTCCACTTGTATTCCTGCCGAGTCACACACGGCCTGAAAGCCTTTACCAATGAAGGAAGACCCTCGGTCTGCATGTAAGCAGGCAGGAATGCCAGCGTGCGGGACTATTGATTTCTGAAGTGCGGTGACGGCAGTGGTCTCACTACAAGAAGCGGTAGGGATTAACCACGTGTGTCCTCTACAAAGATCAACTGTGACAAAAATATATTTATTTTGTCTTGGATAAGGTGGGTTTCGTTGGGATGCCAGAAATGGGTCTATATAATCAACTTGCCACACCTGCATTGGTGTGTTTGGTTTTATTCGTCTTTTGGGAGGTGGTCTTGTAACTGCTCCTTTATTATAGGCCAGACATTCTTTACAATTTGCAACAAATCACTTGCAATCAGCCAACAAGTAAGGCCACCAGTATAACCTGGGTAATTTTACATGAGTGGCTTGTCCACCACAGTGATTATGTCCAAATCCTTGGTGGGCTTCTCGAGTTAGTTCTTTCCGCTTCTGAGCAGGAAGTATTTGCTTCTTATCTTTTTTAGGGAAGCAAACCCAAACCTTAACCATCAGTCTCGTACTTGTGCTGTTGTGGAAATCCTTTGGAATTGGGTTGTGTGGTATCTGGGAGGATTCTTAAAACATCATCTTGGTTATTTTTTATTTGTTGCTGAGTTACTATCATAACCCTGGCCTTCCTTACCAGAGTAAGGTCCATCCCAACAGCTTTTTGGGCTTGTTCATCGGCTAATTATTTACCATAGCTGTGTAGACGGCCTGCAGTATGTTCTGGGTTGTGTAACACCTGTACTAATGGTCCAGTCAATAATAACTCATGGATATCTCTCCACGTGGACAAGTGTGGAAGCAGCTTTCCTCTGTGTGTTCTCCATCCGGCAGTCTACCAGGTGGGGAGATCTCTTTCTACTGTGTTCCTGACATAGTCATGGAGTCAGTGCAGATCAGAACTGGTTCAGTTGTATTTACTTGTCTCAGGCAGATCTCCAGAGGTTTAGCCTCAGCAAATTGTGCTGTCTGGTTCACTGAAGGATGGGCTTGTAACTCATGAGGCTCAAATTATATTTCAGATAAAAATTTTCTCTTTATAATCCCTGCTCCTGCTTGTAACCAACTAGATCTATATTTTATGGACTCCTATTGCTGACCCATCACAGTGCCATGTTTCAGAGTCGTGTTTTAAAGGATGTTGTGCCATATTGGACTATGGAGGAGATGGTCTGAGTCCAATCGGTACTAAACCAGGATTTGGTCTGTCTCATCTACATCCTACTCTATGTTAGATCCCCTCATCATTCCAGTCTCTGACCTGAAGAATAAAATATCCATCATGCTTGATTAGAGGAGCATTGGGTGCATCGTCCCATATCTCTGCTCTACTAACAACACAATCATAATGTCGACCAGCATTTGCTTGTGCAGCTAGTGGGACCAGGATGTCATCCATTATAGCACCAGGTGGTGTGTCTTCACACTTCTCAAGCACGGTCTGAGTTGGACAACTGCTAACTAATATTTTTTTCTGTTTTATTTCATTAAAAGTAAATGTGGCCACGTTGGGCACCAGCTGCAATGATATTGAGTGTACCGTCTGTGAACTCTAAACTTAAGTCAAGACTTTAAACCCCATATGGTACAAGTATCTTTGAGTACCCTCACTATAGGCAGATTATACTGTATCAACCTACACTCAAGGACTAGCTTACTTCACTACTTTAGTCTCTATGGAAAGGTCTAGCTATCAATAATCACTATTTCAAGCGGTTGGTCCCCCCTCCCAACCAAAGAGAAGATAGTTCTGGCTGACAAAGCAGTTTAAATACAGTAAACTTTATTTTAAGTGAGATGCATTTAATTGTAGCAATGTTACTTACAACGGATTTCCAAACACAAGTACAATTCCGACAAGCTAAAAAGTCATACCAACAAGTTGCAGACGAACAAGTCGTCCGTCACTGAGGAATAAATTATAGGTCTTCTTTCTATCACCCCTTCTCTTGTTATTCCCTTCTGTCATTCCTAATGTCCCTGACTGTTTTGCCACTGGTTGACATCATCGGTATGTGATGTTTCTCAACTACTTTCATCAGGCCAGGTGGATGGAGAGTTTAACGAGGCCAACGTGGACCTCATTGTTTCTCTTGATTAAGTCAAGACGGTGAGCAAAGTGCACTGGTAGAAGTCAAGAGGCCGAGTAAAGAATACTGGTTAGAAGTTTAACTGACTGAAGAACAATCACCTTGAATCTTGGACAATTTCTGCTGATGGGCTAAAAAGAAGTTTAACTGAGTGAACGACAAAAATCTTGAAGCTTGGACATTTTCTGATGCTGTGCTAAACAGCTGAGGTGAGCAAAAAGCCCCCGAGGCTTGGAAAATGAATATCCAACACAGCATGACGTCTGCCTGTGGTGAGATGTAGACTACAGTCAGGATGACGGTGGAGAACTCCCACAGTGAGTGGTAGATGATGGGAATGAGGGGAGAATGAAATCGGGAGTAGTGTAAATGGGGGCTTGATGGTCAACATGCAGTGGGTGGGCCGGAGGGCCTGTTTCCGTGCTGTGTAACTCTGTGACTATATGACTGAGCAGGCGAGATGGTGGAGAACAAGATGAACATAAAGCAGGAAGGAGCAAGGTGCCACCACAAAGCAGCATGGACGTAAGAGTGAGGACAGAGGGCGGTGAGTGTGTGGAACGAGCTGCCAGAGGAAGTGATGGAGGTGGGAACAACTGCAACGTTTGAAAGACCTTTGGACAGGTACATGGAGAGGAAAGGTTCAGAGGAGATGGGCCAAATACAGGCAAATGGGACTGGCTCAGTAAGGCAACTTGGTCAGCAAGGACGAGTTGGCTGAAGGGCCTGTTTCCGTGCTGTATCAGAATCAGATTTATTATCACTGTCTTATATGATGTGAAATTTGTTGCTTTGCGGCAGCGGTACAGAGCAAAGACACGAAGTTACAATAAATCACAACATAAATAAATGGTAAAAGGAATAGCGAGCAAGTGTTCACGGCCTGTTCAGACGTCTGATAACAGAGGAAAAGAAGCTGTTTCTGAATCGTTGAGTGTGGGTCTTCAGGCTCCTGAACCACCTCCCTGATGGTTGTAACGAGAAGAGGGCATGTCCCGGATGCTGAGGGTCCTTCGTGATGGTTGCTGCATTCATAAGACACCACCTCTTGAAGATGTGTTCGATGGTGGGGAGGGTTGAGTCCATGATGGAGCTGGCTGAGTCTACAACCTTCAGCAGCCTCTTGCAATCTTGTGCACTGGAGCCTCCACACCAGGCTGTGATGCAACCAGTCAGAATAATCACCACTACACATCCGCGAAAATTTGCAAATGTGTTTGGTGACACACCAAACCACCTGAAACTCGGAACAAGGTAGAGTCGCAGGCATGCACTATCAGCAGGCGAGATGACAGAAAAGAAGATGAGGGCGGTTTGCAACATGAACTGTTCCCAAAGGATAAATCTGTTTATTTAAGGAATTTATTAATGAGAGTCAGTGGATATTTCAGCCCCAGTTTTATCTCGTCTCTGATCTTACTCTGTGTCCCTGCATAAATAAATGGGTTAACGCAGGAACACAAATAGTGAAGCACGTAGCCACTTTCTTCCAGAGGGAAAACTGAGTCACTGAAATTTGAACCCGAAAAGTAAGTGGCACTGGTAACACTTATGTAGAGGAAGGTTATCAGCACCAGTATCCACAAGAGGAGGAATATACCCGAGATACTGAGGAGCAGGACGATAGACTTCTTGCGGCTGTCCATCTCTGGGTCGCTCTGTCTCTCACTTTTCCCACCGCCCTGGAGTCTCCTGCGGATTCTAATGGCCCTTAAAATGTGCCTGACGGTTAGGAAATTGAGCAGCAAAATTAGAACGAATGGCAGACAAGGGGTTAGAATGCTTTCAATCCAGTCAAATGCGATCCAGCCAGGTGAGGTATAAAATGCAGACTTAAGCTTGCAGAGTGTGGACTTGGTTTTATGTGGAGGTTCAAATGCAAAGTAGTTAAATACATTTTAGAAACAGCTCAGGGCAGTAACCGTTCCGATCACCACAGCCGCTGTTCGCTCCGTGCAATATTTCATTTTCAATTTTTGGCAGCAAATAGCCACAAAGCGATCAAAGGTGAACATCACCGTCACCCAGACGGAGCAGTCCCTTACGGCATAAGCTAATGCAATATTCACGTTGCAGGCCAGAGCAATGGTCAAGTAACTGGACAGAGAAGTCATGGGTACAATCCGGTTTAATATCACGCCAGTGATAATGACCAGGAGATCCGTCATTGCCATCGACAGCAGGTAGACAGTGATACATCTGGAGAGACCACATTGTCTGCGGAACATTACCCCAATCACGGCCAAGTTAGCTGCAATAGAGGAAAACAAAGGGAGTGTGTTGTGTGTGTCAGTGATTGTGTGTGAATGAGTGTATGTGTGGTGTTTTTATGTGTGTGTTAATGGCAGTAGCATTTTTGTGCTGTATGTGGTGTGAGAGTGATGTGTTGGTGTTGTGTGTATTTTGTGTGTTGTGTGTGAGACAAAGAAGTAAAACAGTGGAACTCACAGATAAACTTTGCACTTGACGGTATTCAGTGCAACTTTTATTGCTTTTACACCTGAAACTGAGTTGACAGACAGTTACCTCATTTAAGAGTTCTATCATGTAATTAACTGTGCTGCGATGTTGCACCATCCTTTAGTTTGCAACTTATCAGAGATCCCGTCTCTGTGGAAAGCATCCAGAGCAAGAATGTTACTTTCCACTGTGAACTTTTCACTTAGTTTATACCCTTGTGCTGTTGTTACCAGTTTGAATCTGTGTTTTTCCAGGACTTTAGGGGAAGGTGCTGAGGCTCAATCGTCTCTTCACTGAAATTAGAGTAACTGCTCTACAATTACATGGCTTAACACTTCCTCCCTATTTAAACAATGGAAGCAGTTCTCCATTCTTCTGGCACACCCTGCGGCCTGGGATGATTGGAAAATGACTGTCAGAGCCTCCACAATTTGTGACCTTCCTTCCTTTTAGAACCTCCTCTCTGGATACATCAAAGCTTGGGACGGCAACTGCCTGGTCACTCTCTCTTCTGCCCCCTTCCTTTGGGCAGAAGATACAAAAGCTTGAGACCAAGTCCCATCAGACTCAAGGACAGCTTCTATCCCGCTGTTATCAGACTCTTGAACAGGATTCTCATACAATAAAAGATGAACTCCTGATCTCCCAATCTACCTCACCGTGGCCCTTGCACCTTATTTGTCCACCTGCACTGCACTTTCTCTGTAACTGTAACACTATATTCTGCATTCTGTTTCCTCTTTACCACCTCGATGAAGGTATATATGGAATGTCATCTCAAACAAAATCTTTCACAGTAAGTTGGTACATGTGACAATAATAAACTGTTTCCAATATTTCATCCAGATCAGGCAAATTATTCATTTACAAAGATAACACCTGAATCATTTGGAGTTGTACAGCATGTAAAATGGCCCTTCAGCCCATTGGGTCCATGCTGACCAACAGGGACCCATCAACACCATTCCCAATTCCCAGCACTGTCTGTAGATTTCTATATCTTGGCGATTCAAATGCCCAACCAGATATTTATTAAATGCTGTGAGAGTGCCTGCCTCCCCCACCCTCTCAGGCTGTGTGTTCCAGATTCCAACCACCCTCAAGCAGAAAATGATCTACATCAGATCCATTCTGAACCTCTTATCCTTTAGCCTAAACCGATGCCCTCTGGTTTTAGCTGCCTCTGCTGCGGACAGAGAGTGAGCAGCTTCAAGTTCCTGGGCATCAACATCTAGAAGGAGGGTCTATCCTGAGCCAATACATTGATGCAATCACGAAAAAGCACGACAGTGGCTCTACTTTGTTAGGAGTTTGAGGAGATTCAGGATTTCACCAAAGACCCTTGATGTAGGTTGGAAAGAATTCTGACTGGTTGCATCATAGGCGGGTATGGAGGCTGCAATGCACAGGATTACAGAGGCTGCCGAGGGTTATAGGTTCAGCCAGCTCCATCATGGGTACAACCCTCCACATCCTCCAGGACATCTTCAAGAGGTGTGTCTCAAGAAAGCGGCATCTATCACGAAGGACCATCACCATCCTGGACATGCCCTCCTCTCATTACTAACGTTGGGGAGGAGGTACAGGAGCCTGAAGACCCACACTAAATGATTCAGAAACAGCTCCCTCCCATCCGTCATCAGATTTCTGAACTGTCCATGAACCCACAAATATTAACTCATTATTTTTTGCAGTATTTATTCAATGTTGCAATTTATAGGAATTTTGTGACTTTGCACTGTACTGCTGCCGCAAAGCAACAAATTTCATGTCATCTTAGTCAGTGATAATAAATCTGATTTAGATTCTGGTAAACATTTCAACTATCTGTCCTATTTATACCACCATCAGGACCCCCTCAGCCTTCTCAGCTCAAGGACTACAAACCCAGTTTATTCAGTCTCTCCTTGTAACTGACGATCCCAGGCAACATCCTGGTGAATCTCCACTGCACCCTCTCCAGTGCGATCAAGTCCTACCTACAGTGTAGTAACCACAGTCATACGCACAAAATGTCCAGATCAAACAGACAATCGGCACTGACTTACGGCATCCTCAGTTCTGCGATATCAATCTTCTGATGCTGTTTTCTAAACATTCCACATCCTGTTTTAAACTCCTTAATGTAAAGTGCATGTCAAATTTTGTTTTAAACTATTCATACAAGTGCCATAAGAAAGAAATTGCTTCAATTATTGTTGGATGTTTACCATCAGAATGAGAAGAGATGATATATTAGGTATCAAAATCATTGAAGATTAAAAGATGTAAAGAAGAAACTCCACTGCTAATTGTGATAAAATGCACAATAAAGAAATCAAATTTAAAAGGAGGAAATCATTAAATTAAAATGGTACAACCAATGGGAGAAAACAATGAAAGGGTATTAATGATACTGGGAGAACAGCAAAGGGGTAAAAATCTACAATTGACAGAAAGCAACAATCCCAGTAAACACAGCAGTGATGCAACATTTCACAACATTTTACAGATTGGTAATTAACACCAATACTTTACCAGGAATGCCGATGACTGCAATGATAGAATAGCAAATGACCAACCCCAAGATTTGTGTAACTCCATGCATTGCTGGTGAAAGCTTGAAGCACACAATGCACTGCATTCACAGTCTGTTGTATTTAAATCTGACAGCAATCGCCAGGGAGTTTATGAGAAAGACATTTTGTTTTTTGATGCTAATTACATTAATTGAAACCAGCAACTTAAAGCATCTGATGCCAAGAATTGTTTAGATGAATATTTGTGCATGAAGTGTAATCCTGCTTCCATTTCTTCTAAGAAAAGTAAGGACCATCTAAAAGGGTGGATGGAATTGGTGAAAGATGTCTTTCACCCATTAAACACAACAACATGGAACAAGATGTTTTTGGCAATAAAAGATGAACAGACACATTGGATTTAGTTTGTGGAATGACCAAAGTCAAAGTGAAGGTCGAGTTTATTGTCATGTTCACAAGTACATACAGGTGCAATGAAAAACTTACTTGTAGGAGCATCACAGATACACAGCATCAGATAAGCAGCATTTGCAAGAAAAACGTTAATAGACACAAATTATACACTATTTTGACAACAAAGAATACAATGAGAATAAAAAAAGAATGTCCATTTCAGTGCAAAGGGATGAAATTGTTCATAGTGGTGGTAAACTCCAGTGATAAAGGTTGTGCTGGTTGGTTCAAGAACTGAATGGTTGAAGGGAAGTAACTGTTCTTGAACCTGTTGGTGAGGGACTTCGGGCTTCTGAACCTCCTGCCGGATGGTAGCTGTGAGAACATGGCAGAGCCTGGATGGTGGGGATCTTTGATGATATATGTTGCCTTCTTGAGGCAGCGCTTCCTGTAGATACTACCAATGGTGGAGAGGGATGTGCCAGTGATGTATTGGGCAGTCCACTTTTCTCTGCAGATTCTGCAGACGTTTGTTAGTGTTCAGTGAGAACCCAAACCTCCTTAATCTCCCAAGAAATTAAAGACGTTGGCATGCCTTCCTTGTGATTGCGTCCATGTACAGAACCTAGGAGAGCTCATCCGATATGTTAACACCCAGGAATTTAAAGCTGCTGATTCTCTCCACCACCAATCCCCATTGCAGACTGGCACATGTACGCTCTCCTGAAGTCAACAATCAGTTCTTCAGTTCCACTGACGCTGAGTGAGAGGTTGTTTCTGCAGCACCTCTCAACCAGGTGTCTAATTTCATTCCGCTAAGCACCGATCACCACCTGTGATTTGTCCAACAGCAGTGGTGTTTCAGCGAATTTTTATCTGGCATTGGAGCTGTGTTTCACCACACAGTCATGTGTGTACAGAGAGTGGAGCAGGGGCTAAACACGCAGCCTTGAGGTGCACCTGTGTTGATTGTCAGCGAGGAGGAGATTTTGTTACCAATCCTCACTGACTGAGGTCTGTCGATGAGAAAGTCGTGTGACCAGTAGCAGAGGGAGGCACAGAGGCCCAGGTCTTAAAGCTTCATGAGTGTGGAATGGATGTTTGTGTTCAACGCTGAGCTGCAGTCGATGAACATCACTGTAGTAATGAACATACATCACGTAGTGTTCCTGTCATCCAGATGGTCCAGAGCAAAGTGAAGAGCCTGAGAAATTGCATCTGCTGTTGACTTGTTCTGGTGGGAGGCAAATTGAAGTGGATCCAGGTCATATCTGAGACAGCAGTTGACTCACTCTCAAAACATTTTATGGCGGTTGACGTAAGCACTTGTGGACTGTAGTCATTCAGGTAGGTCACCACGCTCTTCTTGGGCACTGGTGAAATAGGTCATTATTTGAAGCAGTCGGTAACCTCAGATCTCAGAAGCAAGAGGTTGAATATGTCCGTACCACTTGGTCTGCACAGATCTCTGGTGCTCAGCCGGGTACGCCATCTGGACCAAACGTGTTTGGTGGATGCAGCCTCTTGAAGGATGCCCGGCTAATCGGACTCAGAGACTTAGATTACAGGGTCATCCTGAGATGTGGGGCTCGTGTGGGTGTGTCATAGTTCTCCCTATCAAAGCGCGCATAAAAGGCATTGAGCTCATCCGGGAGCGATGGGTCATTTCCACTTATGCTGCCGGATCTCACCTTGTCGGAGGTTACATTGTGCAGGCCCTGCCACAGCTGCCAAGCTTCCATTTGTGATTCCAGTTTAATCTGAAATTGCCTCTTTGGGCTCGCAATGGCCGACCAAAGGTCATACCTGGACTTCTCACATGACTCTGGATCGACAGCCATAAATGCCACAGATCTAGCCCTCAGCAGATTATGAACCTCTTGGTTCATCCAGGGCTTCTGGTTGGGGAAGACTCAGAATGTTTTTGTGGGTACACACTCATCCACGCATGTCCTTATGAAGTGAGTGTTGCAGGTCGAGATTTTCTGATTCTAAGTTGTCAGAACTGTTGGTGTTGACTTTCATTCACCATCAAACTAACGGCAACTTCAGGAGTTAATTCTGTGTGTAGTGAAACGTGGAACAACCAGTGCACCTCCACACATTGTGCTGTCTGCAGCCTTATCCACTGTGCTCAAAGGAAATCACTTGAACGTTGAGTAGTTGAGCCTCCTTCATTGTAAATTACCCTGCAAAACGTTCACTTTGTTGCATGAGGTCGGGCAGGACAGTAAGCTCAGCAAACTCTTCTTGGTTCTCTCATTTATGTGTCATAATTCTTTCTTTTTTTTCAATTTTTTATTAGTTTTCAAATTAATACAGATTAATATATCAATGTTTGTACATGTAATACAAAGAGATCAGAACAATCATGGCATGGATAATCATAGAGAACAATAAAGAGAATAAAAAATTCTGGAGATCCAACAATCTGTTAGTCAATGAATATAATATAAAAAAAAGATTTATTATAAAATATAAAAAAAAGAAAAAATCCCCAAAACAATAAGAACAATTATAAACAATATATCAAACCAAACGAAGCTAAAGAAAAAAAATACAAAAAAACCCAGAAAAAAACTGGACTAACATTTCTCAGTAGAAACAGAGCAATATTATGTCATCAACTTCGTTCCTCTGAGTTGAAAGGTTATTACAAGAGGATCTACATCATGTGAAAATATTGAATAAATGGACTCCAAACTTCCTCAAATTTAAGCGAAGGATCAACAGTGCCACTCCTAATATTTTACAAGTTTAAACATGATCTAGTTTGAGAGAACCATTGAAAAGTAGTCGGGGGTATTGGATCCTTCCACTTAAGCAAAATGGATCGTTTGGCCATTAATATAACAAAGGCCATCATACGGTTGGAGGAGGCAGATAAATGGCCAGATTCTATCCTTGGTAAACCAAAAATTGCAGTGATAGGGTGAGGTTGTACATCAATCTTCAATACATTTGAAATAATGTTAAAAATGTCTTTCCAATATTTTTCCAGAAGAGGAAAGGACCAAAACATATGTGTCAAGGAATCCACATTCAATTTATATCTGTCACATATAGGATTTATATGTTGGTAAAAACGAGCTAGCTTATCTTTTTACATATGGGTCCTGTGAACAACCTTAAACTGTATCAAAGAGTGTCTGGCACACATTGAAGATGTATTAACTGAATGAAGAATTTTCCTCCAGGTCTCTGTAGCTAAAGATGTCTGGAGTTCCCTTTCCCATTCATTCTTAATTTTGTCCAGTGGTTCTGAATGAATTTTCATAATTAAATCATACATTATTGCTATCAAGCCCTTCTGATAAGGATTAAAACCAAAACATTTTTCCATAATTTCAGTTTTGTAAGGTGTCGGAAAACAGGGTATAGTAGCTTTTCAAAAATTTCTAATTTGCAAATATCGAAAAAAGTGTGATCTAGGCAAATTGTATTTCATAGAAAATTGTTCAAAAGATGAAAAACAGTTATCAATGAATAAATCACAAAAACATACTATTCCCTTCTTTTTCCATATGGAACAAGCTGAGTCAACTCTGGATGGATGAAAAAAAATTAGATTGAATGGGACTTGATAGATTAAATTTATTCAATCCAAAAAATTTACGAAATTGAAACCATATTCGTGTTGTATGTTTAACAATTGGGTTAATCATATGTTTACTTAATTTGGTAAGTGCAAAAGGGAGTGGAGCTCCTAAAATCGAAACTAATGAAAATTCAAGTACTGATTGGTGCTCAAAGTGTACCCATTTGGGGCGTTGAATTACATCTGAATCTTGTATCCAAAAAATTAAATATCTAATATTGATTGCCCAATAATATAATCTAAAGTTAGGCAGGGCCATACCACCATCCTTTTTTAGTTTTTGTAAATATTTCTTACTTAGCCTTGGGTTTTTATTCTGCCAAATATATGAAAGAATTTTATAATCAATAGTATTAATAAAAAAGCTTTCGGGACAAAAGTTGGAATCGCTTGAAATCAATATAAAATTTTTGTAAAATATTCATCTTAACTGCATTAATTCAGCATAGGGACAGTGGGGATCATTTAGTAAATATTTGTTTAACATGGTCAATTAAAGGCAGTAGATTAGCTTTAAATAAGTCCTTATGTCTCTTAGTAATTTTAACACCTAAATACATACTATAGTCAGTTAACAATCTAAAAGGTAATTGGCTATAAATTGGGAGTTGCATATTTAATGGAAAAAGTTCACTCTTATTAAAATTTAATCTATAGCCGGAAAAAAACACTAAACTGAGCTGATAGTGATAGTACTGCGGGGATAGATTCCTCTGGATTAGAAATATAAAGTAACAGGTCATCTGTGTCAAGAGATATCTTATGAATCATCTGTCCGCGAGTAATACCACATATATTTGAAGAATCCCGAAGTGCAATAGCCGAAGGTTCTAAAACAATATCAAATTATAAAGGGCTTAACGGGCAGCCTTATCTAGTACTTCGAAAAAGCCTAAACAAAGGAGATCTTTGATTATTGGTAAGTATTGAAGCCATAGGTGTATAATAAATCATTTTAATCACAGATATAAATTTAGGACTAAAATTGGATTTTTGAAGTGTACTGTATAGATATTCCCATTCGACTCTGTCAAACGCCTTTTCAGCATCTAGTGAAACAACATATTCTGCAATTTGGGATGAAGGGGTATATATAATATTTATTAATCTCCTAATGTTAAAATGTAGATAATGATTCTGGATAAAACCTGTCTGGTCTTCAGAGATAATTTGTGGAAGAACCTTTTCCAGTCTAAAGGCCAATATTTTGGAAAATATTTTGGAATCTACATTTAATAAAGAAATAGTTCTACAAGATGCACAATCAGTGGGATCGTTATCCTTTTTAAGAATTAAAGAAATAGTTGCTTCATAGAAAGATTGTGGTAGTTTACCCACTGATAGGGCATCTTTAAATATTTTGGCTAACCAGGGAACAAGAATATCAAAAAAGGATTTAAAAAATTCAGCTGTATATCCATCAGGGCTGAGTGCTTTACCCAAATTCATTTAAAATATTATTTTCTTTATGTCTTCCTCCCAAATGGGAGCATTTAATGTAGAACGTTCATTTAAAGATAATTGGGGAATCTTCAAATCTCTTAAAATTTCATGTATTAAAATAGGATCCTCAGGGGATTCTGATTGGTATAAAGAAGAATAAAATTCTTGAAAGGATTTGTTAATTTGAACATGATCTATCGTGTAGGTACCATCTGGTTTACGAAATTTATTAATCTGACGTTTGGATATAGCAGCTTTCAATTGGTTGGCCAATAATTTACCAGCTTGGTCACCATGTATATAAAATTGACTTTTGTTTTTAAGTAGTAGATTTTCAATTGAAGATGTTAATAATAAACGATGTTGCAGTTGGAGTTCTGTTCTCTTTTTTAAAAAAAGATCCAGATTGGGGGTGACAGAATATAGTTAATCGATTTCTTTAATATTGTCAGCTAATATACGTATTTCATTATTAGTTCGTTTTCTCAATTCAGCGGAATATGAAATAATTTGACCACAGATGTATGCTTTAAATGTATCCCATATTATCCCACTGGAGATTGGATAAAATAGATGAAATCTAAGTCTTGTAATAGCGGAGGGCTAAATCGACATTGTCTGACATCAAAGGATACATCTGGTAATTTAATTGATAATCTCAATGGTGCATGATCAGAAATGGCAATTGCATCATATTTACAGTCTGTAGTAAGTGGGGCTAGTCTAGCATCAATAAAAAAATAATCAATCCTTGAGTAATTATAGTAGACAAAAGAAAATAATGAAAATTCTTTATCAAATGGGTGTAGTAATCTCCAAACATCTAAGATTCCATGTTGTGCCGTCCATCAAACCACCCTCACACTATCTAACCCTTTCCTCCCGCATATCCCTCTATCTCACATTCCTCCATGTGCCTATCCAACAGACTCTTGAACTGTCCAATGAATCTGCCTCCACCACCACCCCAGGCAGTGCATTCCATGCACCAACCACTCTGGGTGAAAAACCTCTACGTGACATCTCCCCTGAACCTCCCACCCATAACCTTAAAGCCATGCCCTCTCATCTTGAGCATTGGTGCCCTGGGAAGGAGGTGATGACTGTCTACTCTATCTATTCCTCTCAATATTTTATATACCTCTATCATGTCTCCTCTCATCCTCCTCCTTCCCAGAGAATAAAGCCCTAACACCTTAAGCCTCTCCTCATATTCCATACGCACTAATCCAGTCAGCATCCTGGTAAATCTCCTCTGCACCCTCTCCAATGCCTCCACATCCTTCCTATAATGCAGGAACCAAAACTGAACACAGAACACTAAGTGTGGTCTAACTAGAGTTTTGTAAAACTGCATCAACACTTCGTGGCTCTTAAACTCAATCCCACGATTTATGAAAGCTAACATCCCATAGGCCTTCTTAACTGCTCTATCTACCTGTGAGGCACCTTCAGGGAACTGTGAATATGAACCCCCAGATCCCTCTGCTCCTCTACACTGCCCAGAATCCTGTCATTTACCTTGTAGTCTGCCCTGGAGTTTGTACTTCCAAAGTGTACCACCTCACACTTCTCCAGATTGAACTCCATCTGCCACTTGTCAGCCCAGCTCTGCATCCCATCAATATCCCTCTGTAGGCTCCGACAGCACTCCACACTATCCACAACACCACCGATCTTAGTGTCATCTGCAAACTTACAAACCCAGCCTTCCACCCCCTCATCTAAGTCATCTATAAATATCACAAAAAGTAGAGGACTCAGAACTGATCCCTGCGGGACACCACTAGTCACTGCCCTCCAATCCGAGGGCACTCCCTCCACCACAACTCTCTGCTTTCTACAGGCAAGCCAATTCCTAATCCAATCAGCCAAGCTTCCCCGGATCTCTTGGCCTCTGACCTTCTGAAGATGCCTACCATGAGGAACCTTGTCAAACGCCTTACTAAAATCCATATAGACCACATCCACCGCACTGCCCTCATCAATCGTCCTGGTCACCTCCTCAAAGAACTCTATCAGGCTTGTGAGGCAAGATCTTCCCTTCACAAAGCCATGTTGGCTGTCCCTAATCAGTCCATGATTCTCTAGGTGTTCATAGATCTTATCCCTTAGGATCCTTTCCAACAGCTAACCGACAACAGACGTGAGACTCACCGGTCTGTAATTCCTTGGACTATCCCTACTACCTTTTGTGATCAAGGGGACAACATTTGCCACCCTCCAGTCCTCCGGCACCATCCCCGTGGACAACGAGGACTCAAAGATCCTTACCAGCGGTTCAGCAATCTCCTACCTCACCTCTCGAAGCAGCCTGGGGAAAATCCCGTCAGGCCCCAGAGATTAACTTCACCACCTCCTCTCTTGATATCTACAACCTCAAGAACATTACCATCACCAGCACTCCCTTCTGCGTCATCAAGACCCCTCTCCTTGGTGAATACCGAACATAAGTATTCATTGAGAACTTCTCCCACTTCCACCGCCTCCAGGCACATTCTCCCACCTTTGTCCTTAATCGGACCTACCTTTACACTAGCCATCCTCCTATCCTTCACATACGTGAAAAAGGCCTTGGGATTTTCCTTAACCCTACTAGCCAACGCCTTTTCATGTCCCCTTATAGCTCTCCTCAGCCCTTTCTTAAGTTCCTTCCTCGCTACTCTATATTTTTCATGGGCCCAGTCTGAACCTTGCTGCTTATACCTTATGTATGCTATCTTTTTCTCCCTAACCAGTTGTTCCACCTCTCTCGTCACCCATTGTTCCTTCACCCTGCCATTCCTTCTCTACCTCACTGGAACATATTAATCCCTAACATCCTGCATAAGATCCCTGAACATCGACCACATCTCCATGTTACATTTCCCTTCAAAAAGGACATCCTAATTTACACTCCCAAGTTCTCTCCTTATAGCCTCATAGTTCGCCCTTACCAAATTAAATATCTTCTTGTCCTCTCTGCACCTGTCCCTGTCCATGACAATTTTAAAGGTTATGCAGCAATGGTCACTGTCCTCCAAATGCTCACCCACCAATCGATCCTTCACCCTCCCGGTTCATCTCCCAAAACTAGATCTCGTATGGCATTCCCTCTGGTCGGCCTGTCGACATACTGTTTCAGGAATCCCTCCTGGACACATTTAACAAATTCCATCTCATCTAAACCTTTGGCACTAAGCAGGTTCTAGTCTATATTTGGGAAGTTTAATCTCCCATTATAACAACCCAGTTATTTTTGCTTCTCTCCAAACACTGCCTGCCAATCTGCTCCTCTATATCTCTACTTTTACCGGGGGGCCTATAGAATACTCCTAGTAGAGTAACTGCTCCTTTTTTGTTCCTTACTTCCACCCATATGGACTCCAGAGATGATCCTTCTGCAACATCCATCCTTTCCGCAGCCATAACGGTGTCCCTGACCAGTATCGCCACCCTCCTCCTCTTCTCCCCACTTCCCTAGCTCTCTTAAAACACCAAAAACCAGGAATATTCATTATCCACTCCTGCCCTGACGTCAGCCACATCTCAGTAATAGCCACGATATCATAGGCCCCCATACTTCTCCAAGCCCTCAGTTCATCTCCCTTATTCCTGACACTTCTTGCATTTAAGTAAACACACTTCAGTCCATCTACCTTACTACTTTTATAGCCTGTATTCTGCTTCTCTTTCCCCAAAGCCCCTCTACCTGTTTGATCTAACTTTTCCCCATCCCCTTCTTCTTCTGACCTACTCCTCCGGTTCCCTTCCCCCTCGCAAACTAGTTTAAACCCTCCCGAACCACCCTAGCAAACCTAGCCACAAGGATATTGGCCCCCTTCTGGTTCAGGTGTAATCTGTCCTCTCTGTACAGCTCCCACCTTCCCGAGAAGAGATCCCAATGATCCAGATATCTAAAACCCTCCCTCCTGCACCAACTTCTCAGCCACGCATTTATCTGCCATCTCCTCCTGTTCCTGCCTTCACTATCGCGTGGCACCGGCTGCAATGTCGGGATCGCTATCCTTGAGATCCTGATCCCTAGCTCCCTGAACTCGCTCTTCAGGACCTCATCCCCCTTCCTAACTATGTTGTCGGTGCCAACATGGACCACAGATTCTGGCTGTTCTCCCTCCTGCTCAAGAATCCTGCGGACCCGATCAGTGACATCCCGGACCCTGGCACCCGGGAGGCAACATACCATCCGGGATTCATGCTCACTGCCACAGAACCTCCTATCTGTTTCCCTGACTATCGAGTCCCCTATCACTACCGCATGTCTCTTTCCCACCCTTCCTTTCTGAGCAGCAGTACCAGTCCCAGTGCCAGAGACCTGGTTACTGCAGCTAGGCCCCTGCAGGATGTGCCCCTCAACAGCCTCCAAGGCAGAAAACCTGTTAGTGAGGGTTACAGCCCCCGGGGTTCCCTGCTCTGTCTGCCTGCCTGACTTCTTCTTCCTCTTACCCCCCCCCGCCCCCGAAAGTCACCATTCTATCTGCATCCTGAACCTCAGATGTACCTGCTCTAAGGGGGGTGACTGTCTCCTGATGGACCGTGTCTACTTAACTCTCTCCCTCCCTTACGCTGCGCAGTGTTTGTAGCTGTGACTCCAGCTCATCAACTCTGAGCCGAAGTTCCTCCAGCCTCAAGCACTTACTGCAGATGTGTCCATCGTGGACCGCAGCAAGGTCCACGAGTTCCCACATCAAACAGCTGAAGCATATGACCATGGCCTCCATCTGACTACCTGTTTTTTCCCCCTTGTTAATCCCACCTACAAGTCAATAATAGACAACAGGTAAACCTTATCTTTACCTACTTACCAGCTGCTTACCCTCCTTGCCCCTTAACGCTGAAGCCCCTTGAGTGAAAGCCCGACCAGCCTGCTGCCTCTCACTCCACTGCCCGCACCGACGCTGCCCGCTCTCTAGGCTGTTTGATATTTTAAACTGCCCGCACCGAGTCTGCGCAGTCCTGCCCCCACTCGACAACTTAGAAAAAACTTGTAAAACACTTACTAAAGCAAGTTATAAAAATCTAACCCTTACACTTAAAACCCTAATAAAAGTGATAAAAAGAAAAAGCAGCTGCTCCGAAGTCCTCCGAACCGAAGCCCTCGAGTCCTACGGAGTTTTCTTTCCTCTCTCCTCTTTTAAGCTGCCCGTGCCAGCCATGAAGGGCCTGTTTTGTGCTGTATGGTTCTATGGTTCTATGGTTTTATTCCAGATTCAACTAAAAAGGAATTAATAAAGACAGCAGATTTGTTTGGAAGTGCAGGATTTGACACAGGGTATCAAATCGAAGGGTTTAGACAGCAGTTAAAATCTCCACCCATAATCACAAAGTATTCATTTAAATTAGGAAATAATGCAAACAAATGTTTAAAAAAATTCAGGGTGATCTACATTGGGTGCATAAACATTAACCATAACAACTTTTTTATTATGAAGTGGACCAGTTATTAATAAAATCTACCGTTTAGGTCTGATATTGTCTCATGATGGACAAATGAAACTGAGGAGTCTATAAAAATAGAAACTCCTTTCACCTTTGCTTGTCAATTCGAATGGAACTGTTGACCCCTCCAAAATCTAAAAAAAACATTGATTATCTTTCTTCCTGGTGTGAGTCTCCTGAACAAAGATGATCTGAGCATTTAATCTCTCAAAAACTTTAAAGATCTTCCTGCGCTGAAGCAAATTGTTTAAGCCCTTAACATTCCATGAAATAAAATTAATAGTCTGATCCATTTTAACAGATTAAAAAACATATGGTATGTAAAGGGTTAATCTTGATATATACGGATCTTACTAACAGGAAAATGTAAAGAAGTTCAAAGAGGAAACGGTTATGACGACAATTTAGGAAAATTTGTTGTTTAGCCCAGAAGAAAAACAATCTAGAACAATCTAGCCCCAACCACCTCCCCCAACAGCCCGACAACTGGCCAATAGACAGCCAGAAAGCTACTCTTTAATTGAATTAACCCCAATTCTATTGGTGGCTGTAGTCCAAATTAACAAATATATAAACCACTCATGGTTAGACTGAGAATGAACAAGATAACCCAAACAGAGATATCGAAATAACAACAAAGTTATGGAATTAAAACAGAGCCAAAGGGCATTAACAGTGAACATTTAAAGTATACAGTTTAATAATTATTTCAGAAAGAAAGCAAAATATCAGTCATTTGGTTAAATTCTTAACTATAATAAAACAAAACATTAAAAATATTAAAAGAGAAAAAGAGGTTTGAATCTAAAAATTAATTAGATAATAAAGCGAGTAAGTCGTAAATCAAAGGAAAAACACTATCTCTTCTGCATTTCTTAGCTTTTAAAATTAAAAGCTAGTTCAAAAGAAACTGCTCAACCCCTTGAACAGATTTAAACCATTTACGAGGTTTATCAGGTAGTGAAAGTCTGAGCCTTGCTGATAATAATAAAGAAGGATGATAATTGCTTTGATAGAGACGAGCCATAATTGGTTTATAGGTCAGCCTTTCTTTCATAACTTCTGGGGCGTAATCTTCAACTATTCGAAACTTCCATTGTTTAAATTGAATCATTCCACGACGACGAGCAGTACGAATCAAGAGCTCCTTGAAGCTGACAAAATGAAATCTCAAAATTACTGGCCGAGGTTTTTGATCCGGAGAGGTTTGAATCTTAATGCTCTATGAGCTCTGTCCAGAATGGGGTCAGCAGGGAACATATCGGAGCCAAACACATCGACCAAAAGTTTAGAAAAGAATTGCATGGGGCTACCAGTCTCGGTGTCTTCTGGAAAGTTGATGATTTTTAGATGTTTCCTCCTGCTGCGTCCTTCCAGGTTGATGATCCTCTGTTGTTGCTTTTCCAGGTTTTGCTTGGTCATAATTAAAGCTTTTTCAAGTGAATGAAGTTTGGCATCTCTCTCTTTACCAGCTTGGTCGAGTTCAGCAATTAGTTGCCTTTGTTTGGCATTCCCCGAGATAAGAGTATTTGGTTTTCTTCAAAGTCCTGTAAAATGGACTTCAATTCGGCAAATCTCCGGTCAAACTTTCTATCCAGATTAGAAATAGCTTCCAAAATTGGATTATGCTGGCTGCTACACCAAGACACGAGAGGTAAAGACAGAGTCCAAGGAGGAGAGACTGGTGTCCGTAAGGCGCTGAGCTGTGTCCACAACTCTCTGCAGCTTCTTGCGGTCTTGGGAAGAGCAGTTGCCATAACAATCCGTGATACATCCTGATAGGATGCTTTCTATGGTGCATCTGTAAAAGTTGGTGAGAGTCAAAGGGGACACATTTTTAACCCGAGCACTGGACAGGCAACCCAGCTTTCCAGATTCTCTGTCTTTGCTGCAGAGAACAGTGTCTGTTCCTAGAACTCTGCTGTACCCCATGAATACTGCATTTCTCTTTTCTGCAGCCCCCCCCTCACTTGAACAGCCCCCTGTCAAACGGTGCTGTGGACAGTTTGTGTATCCTCCCTCATCCAAATAGGGGCCAAGAACCCTGTACTTGTTGGAACAGGGGAAGGGCCGTGATTTCTCCAGGACAAGCCTCTTTTGCTCTCACACCATCCTGTCCCTATGGAAATTAATATGAGAGGTGAGGCGGTCTCCCAGAACCATGTTACTCCATCCCATCATGATAGAGTCCCAGAGTCAAACAGCATGAAAACAGGCCCTTCAGCCCAACTGGTCCATACTGACCATTAGCTTGACCCATTTACTAGCATTTCGTCCATATCCCCCCAACCTTTCCTGTCCATGTCATTTAAAAGTTGTGATCACACCTGCCTCAACCAATTCTTCTGGCAGCTCCTTCCACTCGCACATCACCCTTTGTGTAAAAAAAAAGTTGTCTCTCATGTTCCTATTAAATCTCTCCCCTCTCACCTTCAACCTATGCCCTCTCCTTCTTGATTCCTCTCCCTAATGTGTCGTAGTGTCTGAAACTTGGCCTCCAGCTCATCGACCTTGATCTGAAGTTCCCCGAGCAGCCAAGATTTGCTGCAGATTTGACCACCATTAACCTCAGTGGGGTCCACCAGTTCCCACATGGTGCAGCAACAAGTCATTGTGTATCCAGCTGTTTTTATTCTATGTAATTAGATTAGATCAGGTTGAATTAGATCTAATCATTTTAACCTGCTGGACTCCTTGTATACAAAAATATCCACTGATTTAACTCTCTTTTTTAATCAGGAGAGACTGGGAAGAAATACTGACCAATCACCTTCAACCCACCAAGCCCTTGCCGGCCATTAAACACCCATGTGCACTAATCCCATTCCCAACAACTTCCCCCAGATTCTATCACTCACCTACACACTGGGGACAATTCACCAGGCCAATTAACCTACCACACATCTTTTGGATGGCTCTCTGAACCTTAACTTCTCCATGGGCCGATCAAGGTTTTCCCCAATTACTCTTTCTAAAAGCTTTCCAGCCACCGAGGAGACCGATCTGTGGTTGACGGGCAGATCGTTTCAACTTTATTGAACAGTAATATCTCATCTGTTATTTTCCACTGCTTTGGAACTGAGGATTGAAAAATAAAGGCAAACCTTCTCCACCTCCTTCACATCTGGTGGAAAATGTCCTTTAATCAAAGCAGCTTTCAACAATTTTCACCCCATCCATTTGTAGCGTGAAAGATCATGGCTGTCACGTGACACCATTGAGCACAGGGTCGAATGCGACACCACTGTCAATCAAGGTCTGACTCCACCCCTCCATTAGTACCCACTCTTGACCATTGGCTTCTGTACACACCTTTTGTACCTGGCCATGACCTATTGGACCTTCTGAATTACCTGGGCTGGCTCCACCCAGCTCTCCAGCACTATATAGAATGCCACATGTGCGTGGTTCAGTCCCTTTTGATTGCTCCAGGAATGGAAACCACGCTGAAGGGACCACTGGTAAGAGTGTGCACTTCCACAGGGGTTAGGAGCGTCCTGAGTAGATTCCTGGTATCGTAGAGCCAATGCTTGCACTGAGTCGGGGGGGGTCAGGTATTGTATTGTTTATTCCCTGATCATTTGTTGTGTGTGTGTGTGTGTGTGTGTGTGTGTGTGTGTGTGTGTGTGTGTGTGTGTGTGTGTGTGTGTGTGTGTGTGTGTGTTCAAAGAACCTTTTCTCACAACACCATTATCACTTCTTGCTACCACTTCTACTGAGATTTCAGCAGTGTCAACGTCACTGTTAAACACCGATACAAACTGTGCTCCAAGTATTCTGACAAAACCATGTGTCACCTTCATGATCCCTCACTGGCCTCTGGAACAGATTGTTCCAACGTTTCCTTCACGTTTGCTTCCTTTCATCTTTATCCCCCCTCTCCAGCTGCTCTCTCTCCTTCTGTGTCCCATTCTCTGATTTTGCTTCTCTCGTTTTATCTCTCTCCCTCGGACTTTTTTCCCCTCACTCACTTTCCCTCCGTAAACCACAGAGTGAGGAAAACAAATTGTCCAACAGGTGTGTAAAATGTAGAGATCAGCAACAGTAAATGTGGGTCCCGTACAGGCAGACAGGAGAATTATAAATGGAAGCTGCAAATGGTCAAGAAATTAAGGAAATGCTTTGTAGTTATTGTAATGACAGAAGACACAAAAACATTTTGTAAAATGTGGGGAAACACAGATTGATTTCAGAGTGAGAGATTTTAAAACATGGTCTTTTGAAATATTGAGACAAGAACAATTGGAATGAAACTCAATGAATCTTCTGGGTTTGATGGCCGATATCAAGGGAATTCAAAGTGATCTCTGCAGAGAACATGATTCCAATAGTTATAACCTTCCATCGACCGTAGACCCGTCTCTTCAGACTGAAAGGTGACTGACGCATCTCCGTTATTGAAGAAAATAGAGAAAGGAAAAGGAAGTTGTTCACAGTTAGTATGACATCAGTGAGGGGAAAATGCTGCAACCTCCTGCTACAAATTGGGTCTGCAGGGTTTGTGGAAAATCAAAATACGATTGAGAAAAATCAAAACAGGTTTTAAAAAGGGGAATTGCAATTGCCAAATCTATTGGAATATATTGAAGCTGTAATTAACTGGGTATATAAATGTAGACAGTGGATTTATAAAATATTGTTATGTAAGGATTTTTAATTCAAAATTTGGATTCTTGGGATTTAAGAGTCAGAGTTGTTGTAAATAATGACTCCCTGACTTCCTACAGATGCCGTCTGACCAGAATGTTTCCAGCATTTTCTACTTTTATTTCAAATTTCCAGCATCTACAGTTTTGTCTAATTTTGAGCTTTGTTTATCTTTAATCCTGCCTCCGATTGCACCTCCAACAGAATGTGCACGGAACCTGTCTCGCCGCCATTAAATGAATTTACATCCTCAAGGCCATGTCTGCTAATTTGATTTTCCAGCCAACAAGGAGTTAACACAGGAGACACAAGAGACTGCAGTTGCTGGAATGTGGAGCAACACACAAACTGCTGGAGGAATTCTGTGGGTAGAGCAGCATGTGTGGAGGGAAATGGACAGTCGATGATGTTGATCCATGATGATTGCTTTACCCTAGATTTAAGCGTTGATTTAACTCTTGAGTTGTCTGACGGAGATAGGCAGTTTTCCTCTGTGCCTTTCCGATTAAGCCCCCCCCCCAAAACTATTCTACTTACGAAAATTTCATGTTCCTTTCTTACCAGTGTCCTAATGTCGTTGTGTTATCAGACTGACCCTGCTCCGTCCTGTTGGTGAATCTGCCAACCGCTCTGTAACATTAATAAATACCCCAGGGTATTCATCTCCCTTCCTTGTGACCAGACCTCTGTAATGTCCAGTAGACCGGCCCCTCTTGGTACTGCTAGTTCATTGAACTCATTGTAATTGGGCGGCACACTGGGACAGCTGGTAGTTCTGCTGCCTCACAGCTCCAAAGATCCAGGATCGATCCTGACCTTCAGTGATGTCTGTGTGGAGTCTGCACATTCTCCCTGTGACTGAATGGGTTTCCTACCACATCTTAAAGACGTGCAGGATAGTAGCTTAAATGGCGGCTAAAAATTGCCCCTTGTGTACAGGTGAGTCATAGAATCTGGGGCGAGGTGATGGGAACGTGGTGAGAATGAAATAGGGATTAGTGTAAATTGGTGCTTGATGGTCGGCATGGAGTTGGTGGGCCAAAGGGCCTGTTTCTGTGCTGTGTAACTCTCAGAATACAGGACTGAACAGGTGAGATGACAGAGAACAAGATGAGGGCGGTTTGCAACATAAACTGTTCACAAAGAATAAAAATTGTTTATTTGATTAATTTATTAATGAGAGTCAGTGGATATTTCAGCCCCAGCTTTATCTCGTCTCTGATCTCCCTATGTGTCCCTGCATAAATAAATGGGTTCACGCAGGAACACAAGAACTGAAGCACGTACCCGCTTTCTTCCAGAGGGAAAATGGAGTCACTGAAATTGGAACCTGAAAAGTAAGAGACGTCGGTAATGCGAATGTAGAGGAAAGTTATCAGTTCCAGTAGCCACAAGAGGATGAAGATACCCGAGATACTGTGGAGCAGGATGATAGACTTCCTGCGGCTGTCCGTCTCCGGGTCGCTCTGTCTCTCACCGTTCCCACCGCCCTGGAGTCTCCTGAGGATTCTAATGACCATTAAAATGTGCCTTACGGTGAGGAAATTGAACAGCAAAATTAGAACGAATGGCAGGCAAGAGGTTAAAATGCTATCGATCCAGTCATGTGCTATCCAGCCAGGCGAGGTATAATATGCTGACTTAACTCTGCACGGTGTCGGCTCGGTTTTATGTGGAGGTTCATATACAAAATAGAAAAATCCATTTTTGAACCAGCTCAGGGTAGTAACCGTTCCGATCACCACAGCCGCCGTTCGCTCCGTGCAATATTTCGTTTTCAATTGTTGGCAGCAAATAGCCACAAAGCGATCAAAGGTGAACATCACCGTCACCCAGACGGAGCAGTCGGTTACGGCATAAGCTACTGCGAGATTCACACTCCAGGCTGGAGCGATGGTCAAGATACTGAACGGGAAATTAATGGGAAAAATCCGGTTTAATATCACGCCCGTGATAATGACCAGGAGATCCGTCACCGCCATCGACAGCAGGTAGACAGTGATACATCTGGAGAGACCACATCGTCTGCAGAACATTACCCCAATCACGGCCAAGTTAGCTGCAATAGAGGAAGACAGAGGGAGTGAGTGTGTGGTAGTGATTGTGTGTGTGTGAGGAAGACATGTGGTGTGTGTGTGTGTGTGTGTGTGGTGTGAGAGTAGTCTGTACTTTGATGAGGATGTTGTGTGTTATTTGTCGGTGGCAACTATTGTGTGTGTGTATGTGTTGTATATTTTATTTGAATGTGTGCATTTGACAAAGAAATAAAACAGTTGAACTCGGATTAAATTGCACTTGACGATATTCAGAATGACATTTATTGCTTTGATACTTGAAACTGAGTTGACAGACAGTTACCCCACAAGAATTCTGTCATGTGATCAACTGCACTTAGATGTTGCAACACACTTCAGCTTGGCTCTTTCCAGAGAGTCTGTCTCTGGAAAAAATTCAGAGCAACTGTGTATCTTCCACTGAAAACTTCAACACCACTGATTTTCATGTTGTTTGTCATCTCTTCCAATAGCTGAAAATCCTGAACAAAGCTTCCTTTTCCATGAGTTTCACCCCATCCAATATTTCTCCCTCTGGTACAACAATGTCATCTACCCCTCCTCTTGTGAAGACATCCAGATGGATGTTTGGAACTCACTTCCCAAAAGCAATACATGCATATTTAAACCACATTTGGATGTGTATTTGAAGGGCACTGTAGACATGGTGCTAAAAATGTAAAAATGTAAGAATGTTCTCTTACACTGAAAACTTCAACACCGTCAGCACCACTGGTTTTCGTCGTGTCCATCATCTCTTCCAGATCACTGAAAGAAGCTTTGTTTCTACAAGTTTCACCCCATCCAATATTTCTCCCTCTGGTACAACAATGCCATCGACCCCTCCACTTGTGAAGACACCCAGATGGATGTTTGGAACTCACTTCCCGAAAGTGATATATGCATATTTAAACCACATTTGGATGTGTATTTGAAGAGTGCTACAGACATGGCGCTACAAAGTTGTATGAGGCTTTTCCCACTGGCACAGAGACAGTGCACCAACTGGCCCAACATTGTAAATCTTCACAACTCAGTTAAATCACAGATCACTGCTGCAAAGCTGCGCTCCCTCGGATGTCCCCTTCACATTCACGTCTTCATCCACCAAACCAATTCTGTATTTCACTTTTCTCCTTCATCAAGAAAACCAATTTCAAACCCTATCACAACACGCACTCTTCTTGTTTCAACTTATTTGAGCTGAAATCCCATCCATCTGGATTCAATGACCGATCTTCCACATTGCACTCTCCATAAATTCACTTTCATCACCTCTCTGCAGCCAGTACATTGAATCACCAAATCTCCAGTTCAAATACCCATCCTGGCCTTACTGGATCCTCAGTTCCGCTATTTCAATGTTCTTATGCTCTTTTCTAAACACTCCACCTCCTGATTTAATCTCCTTAATGTAAATTTGGTGACAAATTCTGTTTGAAACTGTACATATAAGTGCCACTTGAAAAGAAATTGCTTCCATTACAGTTGTTTGTTTACCATCAGAATGAGAAGAGATGATATAATAGGTATCAAAACCATTGAAGATTGGAAGTTTAAAGAAGAAACTCGACTGCAAATTGTGATAAAATGCACCAGAAGGAAATAAAATTTAAAAGGAATACGATGTTCAATTAAAATGGTCCAACAATGGTATAAAACAATTAAAGGGTATTAATGATACTGGGGGAGAGCAAAGGGGTAAAAATCTACAATTGACAGAAAACATCACCAGAAATCACAACAGTGATACAACATTTTGCAGATTGATAATTCACACCAATACTTTAACAGGAATGCCGATAACTGCCATGACAGAATAGCAAATGGCCCACCCCAAGATTTGTGAGGCTCCATGCATTGCTATGAAGAGCTTTAAGCACACAATACACTGCATTCACAGTCTGTTATTTTTATACCCGACATTGGTCGCAGGCAGCTCTTCAGAAGGCATCATTGTTTTTTATGTTAATTAGATTAATTGAAACAAGCAACTTAAAGCAGCTGATGCCAATCATTGTTTTGATGAATACATGTGTAATGTGTAATCTTCCTTCCCTTTCTTCTGACAAATGCAAGGACAGTCTGGAAGGGTGGATGTAATTGGAGAAAGCTGCCTTCAGCCGATTGAATACAGCAACATGTTTTTGGCTTTAAAAAATGAACCGACTCATTGGATTTAGTTTGTGGAATGATCAAAATCAAAGTCAAAGTCGAGTTTATTGTCACATACACAGGTACTTGTGTGCACAGGTGCAGTGAAAACCTTGCAGCATCATCACAGACACATCGCATCAGATTAGCACTATTCAGAAGAGAAATATGAATTAAACACAGTTCCTGCAGGAAAAAACACATTAACACAAAAAAATGTCCATTTTAGTGCAAAGTAAAGAAAGTTCTCATCGTGTTGGTAAACTCAAGTGATGAGGGTTATGCCGGTTGGTTCAAGAACTGAATGGTTGAAGGGAAGTAGCTGTTCTTGAACCTGGTGGTGTGGGACTTCAGGCTGGTGTATCTCCTCCCTGATGGCAGCTGTGAGAAGATGGCATGGCCCGGATGGTAGGGATCTTTGATGATAGATGTTGGCTTCATGAGCCAGCGCCTCCTGTAGAGACTCCCGATGGTGGGGAAGGATGTGCCCGTGATATATTGGGCACAGTCCATACTCTCTGAAGTATCCGTCATTCCTGCACATTCAAATTTCCATTCATTGCGTGATGCAACCAGTCAGGATACTCTCAACAGAACATCCATGGAAGTTTGTCAGGGTGCTCGATGACAAGCCAAACCTCCTTAACCTCTGATGAAAATGAAGACACTAGTGCACCTTCCTTGTGATTGCATCAATGTGCAGGGCCCAGGATTGCTCATCCGATATGTTACCGCCCAGGATTATACAAATATAGCAACCAGAAGCAGCTGTGGCCAGGTGTGTGAGTCACTGTTCTTTTAAACTAAATGCTGCTTCCTTTCTTGGTCTCCCTGCTCTTTCTCCACTCTCCTCTGTCAAGCCTTGAGCCTCCGACTCCTTTCTCAGTCTGGAGGTTTGTGTGCACCCAGCAGAGTGACAGTTCCCTCTTTGTTCCTGATGTCTACCCACAGAGGAGCCTCATCTGAATACCCCCCCTCAATACCACTGGAATGGATGACTGAATGCCACCACCTCTTGAACCCCTCCCTGTCACGTCTGAAGATATGACATAGAAAGGTATGGGGAGGTAAATGCCCTTTATTTCAAGAAGATTTGATTAGAGGAGTAAAAGGTCCTTGGTTACTGTACCAGAGTATTGGGATGTTGGGGTCTCCCTTATCTAAAGACAGATGTACTAACTATAGTGTGGAGTGCTGTGCAGCTTCCTGGCACAGAAGTTCAGAGGAAAGTTTGTGCTTAGGCTTGTGTTTAGGCTTGTGTTCTCCAGAGGTGATCTCACGGAGACTTGCAAATTCTTGCAGGGCTTGACAGGGCTGGAAACGGGGTGAATGTTTCCTTCGGCTGAGGACTCTGGAACCTGGGGGCACAGTCTCAGAATGAGGGGTCGGCCATTTGGGACAACGATGAGGAGGGATTTGTTCACTTGGAAGGTGGTGAACCTTTGGAATTCTCTCCCAGGAGCTATGTGGAGACTCAGTCATTGTGTTGATTCAAAACAGAGATCGATAGGGTTCAGGACATGAAGGTAATTGAGGAATATGTGGATAGTGCTGGAAAATGGACGCAAAAGATCAACCATCATCTTAATGAATGGCAGAGCAGACTTGAGGGGCAGAATGGCCTCCTCTTGTTCTTATTCCTCAGGTTCTAAGTTCTTATTCTCGAGTCTGCCTGAGGATATAAAAAGACATTATCATTATCATAACAATTTATTTTCAAATATCCAGCTGCTATTTTTGTTTTGGATTTTGGATTCTATTCCACACCGCCCCTGAGCCTTTAATTCTACTGCACCCCCATTTTGCTAAATATCTTTGTCCATGAAACTCGATCAAAATCTTGCAGTAAAAACATTGAGGACACCCACTGCATTCCCTCTGTTACCTCCAAAAATTCAATGCAGCCAGTCGCAGACTATTTGTCTTTTCAAACTTTGTGTCATGGAGTCAAACACAGGAACAGGCCCTTCGGCCCACCAATCCCTTGCCAGCCATTAAACACCGATGTGCACGAATCCCATTCCCAACAACTTGCCCGTAGCTGTGTCTGTAAGTTGTGCGTTCGTAACCCGGAGACAGCCTCTCATTCAGTCCTTTGCGAATAATATCAGCATATCTCCATTTCCTCTTTGCCTTGTTTTGTAACCATTTACATCTATTTGCACTGTTAATATCTGTTAATACAAAAAGTTTGCATATTCTGATGAAGCACTTTTATATTGACCTTTGTTACATTTTTAGACATCACAGGAAGTGAATCAAACAGCGGCAGATGATGGTTGGGGGGTGGGGGGGCGACGTTCAACTGGAAGCTGGAGCTTCCTACCACCATTTAAACTTCATCCTTTGCTGTTGCTGCTGGGCTCGCGACATTGTTGGGCACTTTCCCTGGGCTTTTCCCCCTGCTTAGTTTGAACACAGAACAGTACAGCACAGGAACATCACTGTAATCGGAGCTAAATATTTATTTCATATATTTTTCTCTCTTTTTGACAGCAGTTCTGAGGAACGGATAGAGGGACAGCACAAATGCCCAAACCACACAGTTTGACCCAGTGTTGTGTTGGTCTCTTCAGCTCAAGCCCCTCAACGTGACGTTAATCCTTCATCTTCCAAAGTTCGCAATTCAGAAATTATAAAAGAATCAGATTCCCCTGTGGAGGAGATCAGTTGCTACAATGCCAGGAATCACATTTTTAAATTGCTTTACATTTCAATGTTGTGCAAGGATGCCAGTTAATAGCAGTACCTGTTGAATATCTTTCTGCTGATGAATAAAACAAACATTGTACCTTCTCAGAAGGTTCAAATTTGTCAAGAAGATTGAAACTGAATGATATGGTGGTCACTTTTTAATAAAATATGTTGATGGGTGGGGATATTTCTAATATTCATTGTCATTAATCAGACTCAAGCTGAGTCGTATCCACAAGTGCGTAGAACTGGAGAACAAAAGGCAACACGAGCCCCAACAAACTGCCAATGTATTGGATCGGAAAAAACAGCCAAACATGGGTTCTTCACCTTTAGCTCACGATTCCAGCCAGCAGCCCAATGGATTCAACGGAACGAAACTGAACTGTATTTTGACAGAAAGTCTTCACAAGTCCATTCAAAAGAAGCAACTGCAATTGTTCAACGTCCTTGTAAATTATAAAATTAAAAACATTAGTTGCTTAGGTTCAAGGTGAAATAATTTGTACATCACCAAGTGTGAATCCAAACATCCAATACCATGGCTCCAGTTTGTGAGTCAAACACAATCTCTTATCCTCATTTCTACTTTCCAAAGAGGCTGACTCTTCGCTCGCTCTCCCGTTTGGGATTTCCTTCATGGGTGGAGGAGGCAGTAGGAGGGATCTGGCCGCTTTGCTGAGCGATTTCTGCATGTTCTGTGACAGCTGTGGAAACAGCCTTGATCCAATCGTTCATCTCTTCCTGCAAATAGATCACAGTTTGGAGGTTTGCAACCATATACAACTATAGTTAGTACATCCGTCTTTAGATAAGGGAGACCCCAACTACCCAATACTCTGGTACAGTCACCAAAGACCTTTTACTCTTCTAATCAAATCTTCTTGAAATAAAGGGCATTTACCTCCCCATACCTTCCTATGTCATATCTTCAGATGTGACAGGGAGGGGTAAAAGCAGAGGTGGCATTACAGCATTGATTCAGTCATCCATTCCAGTGGTATTGAGGGAGGATATTCAGATGAGGCTCCTCCGTGGGTAGATATCAGGAACAAAGAGGGAACTGTCACTCTGCTGGGTGCACAAAAACCTCCAGACTGAGAAAAGAGTCAGAGGCTCAAGTCTTGACAGAGAAGAGCGGAGAAAGAGCAGGGAGACCAAGAAAGGAAGCACATTTTAAATTTAAAGTGAAAATAAGAGTGGCTCACACACCTGGCCACAGCTGCTTCTGGTTTTCAGTGATGCAGTGTGACATCACAGGTCAACAAGCAGGAGATTGGTCAGTATTTCTTCCCAGTCTCTTCTGATTGGCTAAGATAGTTAAATCAGTGGTTTATTACTGTATCCAAGGAGTCCAGCAGGTTAAAATAATTAGATCCTTCTCAAATTGACCTAATCTAATTAATTAAAAAGAACAAAAACAGCTGGATACACAATGACCTCTTGCTGCAACATGTGAGAACTGGTGAACCCCACTGAGGTTAATAGTGGTCAAATCTGCAGCAAATGTTGGCTGCTCGGGGAACCTCAGCTCAAGGTCGATGAGCTGGAGGCCAAGTTTCAGACACTACAACACATCAGGGAGAGGAATCAAGAACGAGAGGGCACAGGCTGAAGGTGAGAGGGGAGAGATTTAATAGGAACTTGAGGGGAAACTATTTAATGCAAAGGGTGGGATGTAAGTAGAATGAGCTGCCAGAGGAAGTGGTTGAGGCAGGTACCATAACAACATTTAAAAGACATTTGGTCAGATGCATGGATAGGAAAGATTGTGAAGGTTATGGGCCAAATGTTGGCAAATGGGATTAGCTTGGATGGGGCATCTTGATTGGCATGGACCAGTTGGGCCGAAGGGCCTGTTTCCATACTGTCTGATTCTATGACTCTATCAGGAAGGGGTAGAGCTACATGGACACTGTTGTGGGAGGCTGTATCACCTCTCAGATTAATTTCCATAGGGATAGAATGGTGTGAGAGCAAAAGAGGGTTGTCCTGGAGAAATCACGCCCTTCCCCTGTTCCAACAAGTACAGGGTTCTTGGCCCCTATTTGGATGACAGTATTCATGGGGGACAGCAGAGTTCTAGGGACAGACACTGTTCTCTTCAGCAAAGACAGAGAATCTACAAAGCTGGGTTGCCTGCCCAGTGCTCGAGTGACAGACATCTCTGGGGTAAAGAGCACAAGAGTTGTCTGTGCCGACCTGTTTGCCCTCATTGGTACCATTTCCGTCCATGCCTTGTCTATTTAAGTGTCTGTCTAAGTGTCCCTTAAACACAGTGATTGTGTCTGATTCCAGCACCTCCTATGGCAGCACCTTCCAGCTATCAATAAACAAAAAAGAAATTACCCTGAAACCCTCATTTAAATCTCCTACCTCTTGCCTTGAGATAATGTCCTTCTGATTTTGGTCCCTCTGCCATAAGGAAAAGATTTTGACTCTCTGCCCAGTCGATGCTTCTCAGGGTGGGAGAGGTGCAGCATTGGAGAGGAGACTCTAAGTCACAGAGTAGATGGTGTCAGACTGAGTGTGTGCGTGTGTGTGTATTCTCTTTTAGTCCCCAACAAAGAAACTAATGTGTTTCATATGAACTTTGCTCTGCTTTATATCACTTTGAATATAATTTAATCAAGCAACATCATGCATCATGATGATGCCTTTAAATGGTGCTGTTACTTACTGTTTTCAGTGAAGCAGTTGGCAAACATACCGGTCAGAAAACCATTCACTGGAGGGAAGTTACTAACCCGTGGAAAATATGTTCTTCTGGTGGTGTGTTAATCCCCAACACAGAAGATAGTGTTCCATACTGAATTTTCAATGACCTGATCAAAGCCATACTTTATTTTAAGGTCGTGTTTTTATAGATGTATAACTTCCATTACATGAATCTAAAAAAGAGTTCACAGCACCATTTCACTAATTGATTTCATAGAAACTGTTATAAACATCAGGAAAAGTATTTCTCAAAGCTGGTTCATGTTTTTCTGTGTCTTAGTATCTCAATGCAATTCATTACATCCGTTGGTATCAAAGTTTGATTCAATTCAAGCAAAACACGGATTACATTGACAGGAAGTCCTCCTGTTCATGCTGAAGTCGATGGTGATTCCCAGGCCTGTGAAACAGAAGACCAGGCAATGGTGGTACCAGTGCTTGTCAAGGATAGTGAAGCATGTGAGGATGACAAAATATCAACTTTAAATGAAACCAAAGTCCATTGTAAAAATATCTGATTGAATTACAGAAATCAGAATCAGAATTACGATGTATAAATGAGAGAGTCACCAACAGTTTGCTGAGCATTAATGTGACTTACTGTCCTGCCCGACCTCATGCAACAAAGTGAACGTTTTGCAGGGTAATTTACAATGAAGGAGGCTCAACTACTCAACGTTCAAGTGATTTCCTTTGAGCACAGTGGAGAAGGCTGCAGACAGCACAATGTGTGGAGGTGCACTGGTTGTTCCACGTTTCACTACACACAGAATTAACTCCTGAAGTTGCCGTCAGTTTGATGGTGAATGAAAGTCAACACCAACAGTTCTGCCATCTTAGAATCAGAAAATATTGACCTGCAACACTCACTATCTGCTGAGTCTCTGCAGTCCCTGACAGTTGATTAATCTTTCTTTAGTTTTGCACCAACTGCTATTCCCCTTGATCAACGCTCTTTATGACACAAACTGAGCTTCCTTCATTTATCAGTTACCCAAGTATTCCAGAAAATAATTACTTGAATCTTTGATTTGCTTCCACTGTTGTCTCCAATGCTATGTAATGATAGTTCTTGTCCGGCTGAAGCTTCAGCCTTAACCCTCTAATGTCCAGTTTTCCAGAATTTAAATTTTGAATATTGATTCACCTTTTGCTTTCTGTTTTCTAATCTTGCATTACTATCGTGGTTAGCAACTTTTCCCTAGCATTTGACACTGCGTAATTCAAGACTGAAGCGCTGGGTCCAAGGCACCCCTTCTCCGTCTCTGGCATTCTCCTTGGTCTTGGTCTTGAGCGTGGTCTTGTCCCATTCCCGTTCCCCTGACCTGGAACATCTGGCAGTGAAGTGTCGACCGTTCTACCTTCCGCTGGAGTTCTCCGCCGTCATCCTGACTGCAGTCTACATCTCACCTCAGGCAGACATCAAGCTGGCACTTGAGGAACTGAGTGCTGTAATCAACAAGAACGAAGGGACGTACCCCGACGTCTGTCACATTGTGGCGGGAGACTTTAATCAAGCGAACTTGAAGAAGTCTCTACCTAACTATTATTAACACATCACCTGCAATACTAGAGGACTCAGCACACTCGACTACTGCTCTTAAGGCCCAGGTCTTAAACTTGCTGATGGCTTTGGATGGGATGATTGTGTTGAACCCTGAGCTGACTCGGTAATCAACAGCCTGACGGATGAGTTCCTGTTGGCCAGATGGTCCCGAGCTGATTGAAGAGCCGGAGAAATCACATTTGCTGTTGACTCATTGTGGCGGTGGGGAAATTGAGGCGGATCCAGGTCATCTCTGAGAAAGGAGTTGATTTGCTTCATAAACAACCTCTCGAAGCTCTTCTCTGGTCCTCGGCCAGGAACGCACTCTGGACGCCTTTTGTGGATTCACCCTCTTGAAGGCATGGATGTCGGCCTCAAAAACGCAGATTGCAGGGTCATCGGGAGATGTAGGGGCTCATGTGGGTGTGTCATGGTTCTCCCTAGCAAAGGGTGCACCAAAGGCATTGAGCTCATGCGGGAGTGATGGGTCATTGCCACTTATGCTGCCCGATCTCACCTTGTGCAAGCCCTGCCACAGCTATCGAGCATCCATCTGTGATTCCAGTTTAATCCGAAGTTGGCACTTTGCACTCGCAATTGCCTTCTGGAGGTCATACCTGGACTTCTTATATGAAGCTGGATCGCCAGCCCTAAACACCACAGATCTAGCCCTCAACAGATTACAAATCTCCTGGTTCATCCAGGGCTTCTGGTTGGGGAAGACTCGGAATGTTTTTGTGGGTACACCCTCGTCCACGTGTGTCCTTATGAAGTCGGTGACGACCGTGGCAGATTCATTTAGGTCCACTGACGAATCCTCCAACATGGTCCAGTCCACCGACTCGAAGCAATCCCGAATTCACTCCTCCATCTCTGCCGTCCAGCTCTTCATAGTCCTCTTCACCGGTGCGGCGCTCTTCAGTCTCTGTCTGTACGCAGGCAGAAGAAGCACAGCCAGGTGGTCGGATTTACCAAAGTGTGGGCGAGGGATGGAGCGGTCGGCGTTCTTGATGGTGGTACAGCAGTGGTCGAGTGTGTTGAGTCCTCTTGTGTTACAGGTGATGTGTTGATAGTAGTTCGGCAGAGACTTCTTCAAGCTCACCTGATTAAAGTCTCCCGCCACGATGTGACAGGCGTTGGGGTATGCCCCTTCGTTCTTGTTGATTACAGCACTCAGTTCCTCAAGTGCCAACTTGATGTCTGCCTGAGGTGAGATGTAGACTGCAGTCAGGATGACAGCGGAGAACTCCCGCGGAAGGTAGAACGGTCGGCACTTCACTGCCAGATGTTCCAGGTCGGGGGAACAGGAATGGGGCAAGATCCCCACGTCTGTGCACCACGACGAGTTTATCATAAAGCAAACACTGCCGCCTTTTCCCTTACCCGATGCTGCCGTCTGGTCCACGCGGTGGATCGAGAAACCCTCGGGCTGGATCGCTGTGTCAGGGGAGTTGGGAGTGAGCCATGTCTCTGTGAAGCAAAGTACGCAGCAGTCCCTCCTCCTCGGCCTCCTCCACTGCCAGTAGAATTCCAAGCGCAAACTGGAGGAACAGCACCTCATTTTCTGACTGGAACCTTGCAGCCTCACGGCATGAATATTGAATTCTCCCACTTTAGGTAATCCCCACCCACCTTCCCAACAAACTCCTCCCCACCCCCCTCACCCCACCCCCTCACCCACCCCCCCACCCACCAAGCTTCTTCTATTCTTCCCATTATTAGCCCCTTGTTTCTACTTTTTTCCCTCTCTCTTCTTACCTTTGACCCATCCCCCGGCGGATCTGCTCTCCCCTCCTCCCCCTCACCTGCCTATCACTACCTCTTACCTGCGTCTACCTATCACCACCTTCTGCCCACCCTGCCTCCCCTCTGTTGTCGTCCTATCACTGCTCTGTTTTTCCTTCCTCTATATTGGGCCTCCCCTTTTCCTATCTCCAGTCCTGAAGAAGGGTTCTGACTCGAAATATTGATCACCTGTTTTTCTCCACGGATGCTGCCTGGCTGCTGAGTTCCTCCAGCATCATCGTGTTTTTCTGTCCCTTATGTCCCTCTGATAAAGCAATCTCGCTCTGAGCTCCTCAATCTTGTTTTCCAATGACTGCACATTAGCCAGGAGGATGTCCAGGGGAGGGCGGGGCCTTAGGACCCTGCTCTTCAGTCTTCAATTGAGTGAGAGTCGGAAGGAAGGGAGAAAGGTGCTCACCATGATAGTAATTCAAGATTAGAAGAAAGAAGGTAAAGAGTGAATCACCGTTCAAGATTTAAATGTTGGAGACTGAACATTAGAGGGTTAAGGCTGAAGTATTAGACAGACAAGAACTATCATCACACAGAATTAGAGGCAACAGTGGAAGCAGATCAAGGATTCAAATAAATATTTATTGGACAAATGAAGGAAACTCAGTCTGAGTAATAAAGAGCATTGGTCACTAAGAGAAATAGGAGTTGGTGTGAAATTAAATAAGGATTAATCAATTGTCAGGGACAATTGAAACCGGAGGCTTCGCGGGCTTCACTTCGGAGCAGATAAGTTTTTCTTTTTATTAAGTTTGAAGTATAAGGCTTAGTTGTTAATAGGCTTAAAATTTCCTCGGGTTAGTATTTTTTATTTTTTTTAAGTGTTTTAAAAGTTTTTAGTGGTCGAGTGGGGGCTGGACTACTCAGGCGCGGCGAGGGCAGTTTAAAAAGCCAACCGCCTATAGAGCGGGCAGCGGAGTGAGTGGGAGCAGAGTGTTCTGGGTTTTGGCTCAAGGGGCTTCGGCGAAAAGGGGTAAGGCAGGTGAGTAGCTGGTCGTTAGGCAAAGGTAAGGTTACCTGTTGTCTGTGATAAATATTTAAGTAGAATATCAGTAGGGGTAACTAAGCGGAGCGGCCAGTGTGTGAGTGGCTCAGGGTAGGAGTGGAGCCTTGAGGCTTTGGCTCAAGAGGCTTCGGCGAGCAGAGGCTGAGGAAGAGCTAGCACCCTGAGAGGTAAGGCCGGTAAGTTCCTTTAAGCTAATTAAAGTCGGATTGGGTAATGAAGGCAGCAGCTCGGGGAGTTGTGTGCTCCGGATGCAGTATGTGGGAAGTTAGGGACAGCACGCTTGTCCCTGATGACTACACCTGTAAAAGGTGCATCCAGCTGCAGCTCCTGGCAAACCGAATTAGGGAACTGGAGCTGGAGCTGGATGAACTTCGGATCATTCGGGAGGTAGAGGCAGACATAGATAGGAGTTTCAGGGAGATAGTTACACTTAAAAGTCAGGAGGCAGGTTGCTGAGTGACTGTTAGGCAAGGGAAGGGGATTAGACAAAAGGAGCAGAGCACCCCTGTGGCCGTTCCCATCAACAATAAGTATACTGTTCTGGATACTGCTGGTAGGGACGACCAACCAGGGACAAGTTGTAGTGGTCGAGTATCTGGCAGCGAGGCGGGATCCTCATCTCAGATAGGAGGGAGGGTAAAGAGGAGAGCAGTAGTGATAGGGGATTCAATAGTTAAGGGGACAGATAGGAGATTCTGTGGAAGAGATTGAGAATCCCAGATGGTCTATTGCCTCCCTGGTGCCAGGGTCCGTGATATCTCAGATCGAATTCTTGATATTCTCAGGAGGGAGGGTGAGCAGCCAGATGTTGTGGTCCATGTTGGGACCAATGACATAGATACGAAGAAGGCAGAGGTCCTGCAAAGAGAGTTTAGGGAATGAGGTGCAAAGTTAAAGGACAGGACCTCCAAGGTTGTAATCTCAGGATTGCTACCTGTGCCACGTGCTAGTGAGGCTAGAAATAGGAGGATCATGCGGCTAAATACGTGGCTAAGGAAATGGTGCAGGAAGGAGGACTTCAGGTTTATGGATAATTGGGCTTTGTTCCAGGGAAGGTGGGATCTGTTCTGAAGGGATGGTTTACACCTGGACTGGAAGGGGACTAACCTACTTGCGGGTAGGTTTGCTAGTGCTGCTCCGGTGGGTTTAAACTAGATTTGCAGGGGGAGGGGAACCAGAGTGTTAGAGAAGAAAGTGAGGAGGAAAATGATCATGTGAGGTCTTCAGGTTTGGACAGAAATCAAAGGTTTGTACATGATAGTAATGTTCTCAGGTGCATCTATTTCAATGCAAGGAGTATTGTAGGTAAAGCGGATGAGTTTAGGCCGTGGACTGGCAAATGGGATTACGATGTTATTGCTATTAGTGAGACATGGTTGCAGGAGGGGCAGGACTCGCAGCTTAATGTTCCGGGCTTCCGTTGTTTCGGACGTGATAGAGGGGGAGGGATGAAAGGAGGAGGAGTGGCATTACTGGTCAGGGAACAGATCACAGTTGTGCCTAGACAGGACTGCCCGGAGGGCTCGTCTACAGAGACCATATGGGTGGAGCTGAGGAACAGCCAAGATGTGGCCACACTAATAGGGTTGTATTATAGACCGCCCAATAGTCGGAGAGAATTGGAGGAACAAATCTGTAGGGAGATAGCAGACCGATGTAAGGAACAGAAAGTTGTAATAGTTGGGGATTTTAACTTTCCACATACTGACTGGGACTCCCACACTGCGAAAGGGTTGGATGGCTTGGAATTTGTCAAATGTGTTCAGTTAAGTTTTCTATATCAATATATTGAGGTACCAACGAGAGAGAGTGCAATACTTGATCTCCTATTAGAGAACCAGGCAGGTCAGGTGACAGAAGTAAGTGTAGGGGAGCACTTTGGGTCCAGTGACCATAATGCAATTAGTTTCAAGATAATTATGGATAAGGATAGGTCTGGTCCTCGAGTGGAGGTTCTAAATTGGAGAAAGGCCAATTTTGTGGAAATGAGAAAGGATCCAGGTAGGGTGGATTGAAATAAGTTATTTTCTGGCAAGGACGTGCTCAGTAAATGGAAAGCTTCAAAGACGAACTTTTGAGAGTGCAGAGTTTGTATGTACCTGTCAGCATTAAAGGGAAGGGTAACAAGCATAGGGAACCTTGGTTTTCAAGGGATATTGGTGAGCTGGTTAAGAAAAAGAGAGAGGTGTATAGCAGGTATAGCAACTAGGAATGGATGAGGTACTTGAAAAGTATTGGAAATGTAAGAAAATACTAAAAAAGGAAATCAGGAAGGCAAAAAGAAGACATGAGGATGCTTTGGCAGATAATGTGAAGGTAAACCCAAAGGGTTTCTACAGGTATATTAAAATCAAAAGGATAGTAAGAGACAGAATTGGTCCCCTGGAAGATCAGAGTGGTCATATATGTGTGGAGCCTCAGGAGGCAGGGGAGGTCTTAAACAGTTTTTTTGCATCAGTATTTACTCAGGAAATTGGCATCGTGGATATGGAAGGAAGGGAAACAAGCACTAGTGTCATAGAACATATAGAGATTAAAAAGGAGGAGGTACTTGATGCTTTACAGCGAATAAAGGTAGATAAATCCCCAGGGCCTGACAAGATATTTCCTCGGACCTTGAGAGAGACCAGAGCAGAAATTGCAGAGGCCCTGGCAGATATATTTAAAATGTCCTTAGCCATTGGTGCGGTGCCAGAGGACTGGAGGGTAGCTCATGTTGTTCCATTGTTTAAGAAAGGCTTGAAGAGTAAACCATGTAATTACTTCCAGTGAGCCTGACATCAGTAGACAGCAAATTATTGGAAGGTGTTCTGAGAGATAGGACATATAAGTATTTGGACAGCCAAGGGTTGATTAAGGATAGTCAGCATGGCTTTGTGCGTGGTAGATCGTGTTTAACGAATCTTGTGGAGTTTTTAGAGGACGTCACTAAGAAAGTAGATGAAGAAAAGGCTGTGGATGTTGTCTACATGGACTTTAGTAAGGCCTTTGACAAGGTCCCACGTGGGAGATTAGTTCGGAAGGTTCAGTCAATGGGTATTCATGGAAAGGTTGTAAACTGGATTTGAAATTGGCTGAGTGGGAGAAGACAGAGTGGTAGTGGATGGTTGTTTCTCAGATTGGAGGCCTGTGATTAGTGGTGTGCCTCAGGGATCCGTGTTGGGGCCATTGTTGTTTGTTGTATATGTCAATGATCTAGACGATAATGTGGTAAATTGGATTAGTAAGTTTGCGGATGACACTAAGATTGGAGGTGTAGTGGACAGTGAGGAAGGCTTTCAAAGCTTGCAGAGGGATCTGGACCAAATGGAAAAATGGTCCAGAAAATGGCAGAAGGAATTTAATGCAGACAAGTGTGAGGTGTTGCATTTTGGAAGGACAAATCAAGGGAGGACATGCACAGTAAATGGTAGGGCACTGAGGAGTGCGGCGGAACAAAGGGATCTGGGAGTTCAGATACATAATTCCTTGAAAGTAGAGTCACAAGAAGACAGGGTTGTAAAAAAAGGCTTTTGGCATTCTGGCATTTATAAATCAAAGTACTGAGTATAGGAGTTGGAATGTATTGGTGAGGTTGTATAAGTCATTGGTGAGACCAAATTTAGAATATTTTGTGTAGTTCTGTTTGCCGAATTACAGGAAGGATGTCAGTAAGATTGAAAGAGTGCAGAGGAGATTTACAAGAATGTTGCCAGGTCTTCAGGAGTTGAGTTATAAGGAAAGATTATGTTGGGAATTTATTCCTTGGAGCGGAGAAGAATGAGGGGAGATATGATAGAGGTTTATAAAATGATGAGGGGCATAGACAGGGTTAATGCAAGTAGGGTCTTTCCACCTAGGTTAGGAGAGATAAGTACGAGAGGACATAGCTTTTGGGTGAAGCGGGAAAGGTTTCGGGGGAACATTAGAGGGAACTTCTTCACTCAAAGAGTGGTGGGAGTGTGGAATGGGCTGCCATCTGATGTGGTAAATGCGGTATCGCTCTTAACTTTTAAGAGTAAATTGGATAGATATATGGACGAGAGGGGTCTGGAGGGGTGTGGGCTGGGGGCAGGTAAATGGGACTAGCAGAATAATGCTTCAGCACAGACTAGAAGGGCTGAATGGCCTGTTTTCTGTGCTGTAGTTTTCTATGGTTCTGTGAACTGTAGAGACTCAGCAACAGTGAGTGTTGCAGGTCGAGATTTTCTGATTCTAAGATGGCAGAACTGTTGGTGTTGACTTTCATTCACCATCAAACTGACGGCAACTTCTGTGTGTAGTGAAACGTGGAACAACCAGTGCACCTCCACACATTGTGCTGTCTGCAGCCTTCTCCAATGTGAAATATATACTGTCACTGCAAGAGCAAGAGGCTGTGTAACCAGCAGACCGTTCCCTCTTTAAAGGGATAGTTCTAATAATCAAATATCCTCTACTTTTCTGGGTCAGTGCAGCTCAAGGAAAAAAAAACTGACAGGAATGCTGCTTGCGTTTTAGAATATTTTTTGCATCCGTATTTGTTTCTTATAAGAATTACTAAGAGATTCATTGATTGACCAACTTGATAACATTGGAGGTTCTGGCTGCTCAGAATCTGCTTGAACTGAGAGTGGAGAACACTGGAGTACCCTCCACAGAGATTGCTCGATCTTTCAGGGCAGCTGATATTTACATCAGATGTGAGGCTGATGTTTCGCCACTGAGTACTTTGGAGATTGGAGAATAACTAATGCGTGTCGAACCATGAGGGAAAATGTGCGAAGGGTGATGAGGAACAATTTTTGTTGATTCTGTCCTGGAAGGGCTGTGATTTCTCAAGGACAACCCTCTTTTGCTATCACACCATCCAGTTAATCTAAGAGGTGAGACAGCCACCCCCCAGCCCCCACCCCCCCAACAACAGTGTCCATGTAACTCTATCCCCTCCTGATAGAGTCATAGAGTCAGACAGTATGGAAACAGGCCCTTTGGCCCTACTGGTTGTTATGAGATAGGTTCTTTTGGAATCTTAAAGATAGAGGTATCTGGACTCTCAGTCTTTGTACTTTAAAAGGAGGATTTCATTCACAAAGATTGATGCGGGAACAGAATGTGAAGGAACAAATGCACACTCACACTAGGATGATCGCAGAACATGGGGGGAGTCGCAACGGGTGAAGTGCGCGCGCGCACACACACACACACACACACACACACACACACACACACACACACACACACACACACACACACAATGAACTAGTACAAACGATCAGGGAACGAACAAATACGTTGTCTGGACCCCCTGAATCAGAAAAAACAATGGCTCTACGCTACTGGGAATCTACTCAGGACGCTCCTAGACCCCTATGGAAGTGCACCCTCTCACCTGTGGTCTCAACCCCAGCAGCAATCGGAAAGAGCAAGAGAGCCCACGTTTACCATCTTTTATAGGGCTGTAGTGGGGTGGAGCCCGCTCAGGTAAAACAAGTCAATTATTCAGGGTCAAGAACAAAGGTGCGTTACAAGTCAATCCTCAGGTGTGCTCTTTAAAGGGTGGGGCGGGACCAGACCCTTGATTGACAGTGGTGCAGCTTCTGACCTGCTGGGCAATGCTATCATCCGACCATGGGGGTCAGTAGTGTTGTCATTGTCATCTGACCCCTGGCCTTTCATACTACACTGGTCCATGCCAACTATGATCCCCCATCCAAGCTTGTCCCATTTGCTAGCATTTGGCCTATATCCCTCTAAACCTTTCCGACCCATGTTCCTGTCCAACTGTCACCCTTTATGTAACAGAGTTGCCCCTCATGTTCCTTTTGAATCTCCCCTCTCACTTTCAATCCATGCCCTCCAGTTCTTGAATTCCCCTCCCTGATGTGTTGTAGTGTCTGAAACTTGGCCTCCAGCACATCGACCTTGAGTTGAAGTTCCCCGAGCAGCCAACCGTTGCTGCACATTTGACCACCATTAACCTCAGTGGGGTCCATCCGTTCCCACATGTTGCAACAACAAGTCATTGTGCACCCAGCTGTTTTAGTTCTATTTAATTAATTAGAATCACAATCAGAATCAGGTTTATTGTCACTGACATATGTCATGAAATGTGTTGTTTTGCAGCAACAGTACAGCGCAAGACATAAAGACATAAAAATTACTGTAAGTTACAAAAATAAATAAAAAGTGGAAAAGAGGAATAACCTGATGCCTCCCTTGGATACAATCATATCCACAGATTTAACTATCTCAGCCAATCAGAAGAGACTTGCAAGAATACTCACCAATCACCTGTTTGTTGACCTGTGATGTCACACGGCACCCCTGACAACCAGAAGCAGCTGTGGCCAGGTGTGTGAGTCACTCTTCTTTTCACTTTAAATTAAAAATGTGCTTCCTTTCTTGGCTTCCCTGCTCTTTCCCCACTCTCCTCCGCCAGCTCTTGAGCCTCCGACTCTTCTCGGTCTGGAGGTTTGTGTGTACCCAGCAGAGTGACAGTTCCCTCTTTGTTCCTGATGTCTGCCCACAGAGTAGCCTCATCTGAATATCCTCCCTAAATACAACTGGAATGGATGATTTAATCAATGCTGTAATGCCGCCTCCTCTTTTACCCCTCCCTGTCACGTCTGAAGATTCCAGACACTGGAACGTTCAGCTGCCAGTCCTGTCCTGCGGTGACAAGAAAGTGGGATGTTGAATTGCTGGTATGTGATGTTCTGAAGCAGAAGGGTGAACAGGCAGCAGTCGTTGTACATGTTGGGACCTGTGACGGAGGTGGAAAAGGTGATGAAGTCTCCCAGTATGGATTTAAGAAGTTAGGAGCTAAGTTAAAAGGCAGGACCCAGAGTGCAGGTAGCTCTGCTAAACATGTGTTTTCATAACGTGAAATGGTCATAACGTGGTTGATGGATTCGGGAACACAATCTGAATTGTGTGGGCCGCATTGGTTATAGAACAATTGGGAAAACCTGCTTAAATCTGTGACACAAGACACACTGTAGATGCTGGAAATCTGGAGAAACACACAAAATGCTGGAGGAACTCAGCGGGTCAGGCAGCATCTATGGAGGGAAATGGACAGTTGACATTTCGGGTCGAGACCCTTCATCAGGACTGTGAGTTGCCCCTGTTTAAATCTGTGCTTTGAAGGAATCTACAGCCTGTTCTGCTATAAGGTGACTTTCTGTAACCCGAGGTTTCTTCAGAACATAATTATCGTATTATAGCAGACCAGCCTGTAACCTCAGGATTACTTGCTGTGCTACTGAGTATATCGGAACAAGGGAAGAGATGGGATAAGTGTACGGCTGGAGAGATTCCAGGAGGGAAGGATTTCGATTCCTGGGACATTGGAACTGGATCTGGGGGAGGTGGGATCTGTACAAGTGGAACAGGTTACACTCAAGCAGGAGGACTATGTACTCATGGGCTACTTGTTTGTGCTGTTGGAGTGTGTTTAAACTGGAATGGAAGGGGGAATGGAAACCTGGGTAGGGAGGTGGAAAGGAGGATTGAAACAGGGGACAGGAAGGCAGAGAAATCAAGGGCGATAAACAAACGGTCACAGAGCAAAATCATGCAAAGATGAATGAGAATGTTTATGGAGATGAAAGACACTGTGTCTCAATGCACAATAAATAGGAACATTCATCACACAAATAGATGTGAATGGATATGACGCGGTTGCGTTATGCAGATATGGCTACAGGGTGACCATGGATGGGAACGGTACATCCAGGAGAATTTGTTCAGGAAG
>NC_067439.1:19055925-19075925 GCF_009764475.1 Pristis pectinata | reverse complement strand
TCCGACATTGTCTGTTTCCACTTTATAGCTTGAGTAATAATCACAGTCTTTGGCTGATTGGGCCAACTTGTGTTGTATTTTAACGCGATCAAATGCATGTCACTGTAATCTTAGCTAAAGATTTATTAATATATATATTTTTGTTTCTTTTTGACAGCAGTTCTGAGGAACTGATAGACGTATAGCACAAATGCCCAAACCACACAGTTTGACCCAGTATCGTGTTGGTCTCTTCAGCTCAAGTCCCTCAACGTGACGTTAATCCATCTTCCAAAGTTAGCAATTCAGAAATTATAAAATAATCTGATTCCCCTCTGGAGGAAATTAGTTGCTACAGTGCCAGGAATCACATTTAAAATTAATTACTTTCCATTTCAATGTTCTGCAAGAATGCCAGTTAATAGCAGTACCTGTTGAATATATTTCTGCTGATGAATAAAACAAGTATTGGATCTTCTCAGAAGGTTCATATTTATAAAGAAGATTAAAACTGAACGATGAGATAGTTATTTTCTCAATAAAATATGGGTTGATGAGTGGGATATTTCTCATGTTCCTGTTCACTGTCATTAAATCAGACTCAAGCTGAACATTTTGAGTCAAATCCACAAGTGCGTGGAACTGGAGAACAAAAGGCAACACGAGCCCCAACAAACTGCCAATGTATTGGATCGGAAAAAACAGCCAAGCCTGGGTCCCTCACCTTTAGCTCACGATTCCAGCCAGCAGCCAAATGGATTCCTGAACAGAACGAAACTGAACCGTATTTTGATATAAAATCTTCACAAGTCCATTCAAAAGAAGCAACTGCAATTGGTCAACATCCATGTAAATTATAAAATTAAAAACATCAGTTGCTCAGGTTCAAGATGAGATAATTTGTACATCACCAAGTGTGAATCCAAACATCCAATACCATGGCTCCAGTTTGTTAGTGAAAAGCAATCTCTTATCCTCATTTCTTCTTCCGAAGAAGCGGAATCTTCGATTGCTTTCCCGTTTGCGATTTCCTTCATGGGTGGAGGAGGCAGTAGGAGGGATCTGACCGCTTTGCTGAGCGATTTCTGCATGTTCTGTGACGGCTGTGGAAACAGCCTTGATCCAATTGATCATCTCTTCCCGCAAATGGATCACATTTTGGAGGTTTGCAACATTGAAATACTGTTCTTAGAGCCATCAGATAATAACTGGCTTCTTATGCAATTAATAAATGAGCCGTCTGCTGCGTAACTGCTCAGGGTGCAGAGGAGATTCACCAGGACATTGCCTGGGATGGAATATTTCAGCTATGAGGATAGACAGTATAGGCTGGGTTTGTTTGCCTTGGAGTAGAGAAGGGTGAGGGAGAACTGATAGAGGTATACAAAATTATAAGGGGCAAAGAGAGGTAAATAGTGATGGCAGATGGAGTTGAATTTGGGTAAATGTGAACTTGGTAAGACAAACCAGGGCAGGACTTGGCAGGGCAGGGCAGTCCCTGAGCTTGTGAGTTTCACCTTGCAGAATCGGGAGTTGGAGCGAGATTTCTAGCGGGACCTTTGAAAAAGAGTTGAGTCTGTGTGTGTGTGTGCTTGTGAGTTTGACCTTGCAAAAGTCTAAACGAGGCACATTTGCAAATTGTTACCTGCTGATTGGCTTAATAACAGCAGCAAATAAAGGTAAGGCAAGTGTCAGCGGAGTGGCCAGTGTTAAGGTGGGGAGCTGAGGCTTTGGTTCAAGAGGCTTCGGGGAGAAGATGTGAAGGTAAGTCTCTGGTAAGTTTCTTTCTTTATGTGATTAGGTGTTCCCTTCAGTGCAGAGTAGTGAGAATGGCTCCAGGGTCAGTTGTGTGTTCAGCTTGTGAGATGTGGGAGTTCTGGGAGACATCCAGTCTCCCTGTTAACTACATCTGCACAAGGTGCATCCAGCTGCAGCTCCTTACAGACAGTTAGGGAACTGGAGCTGCAGCTGGATGACTTTTGGCTCCTACGGGATAATAATCATATCGACAAGAGCTACAGAGAGGCAGTCACCCCGAAGTTTCAGGAGGCAGGGAGCTGTGTGACTGTCAGGAGAAGGACTGAGATCAGGCAGGTAGTGCAGAGTACCCCTGTGGCTGTTCCCCTCTATAACAGGCATACCGCTTTGGATACTGTAGGGGGGGACGACCTACCAGGGGAAAGCAGCAGTGACCAGGTCTCTGGCACTGAGCCTGGTCGTGTGGTGCAGAAGGGAAGGGGGTAGAAGAGGAGAGCGGTAGTGATAGGGGATTCCAGATTAAGGGGGGCAGAGAGGAGATTCTGTGGACATGAAAGAGACTCCCTGATGGTATGTTGCCTCCCCAGTGCCAGGGTCAGGGATGTCTCGGATTGGATCCACAGCATTCTGAAGGGGGAGGGTGAACAGCCAGAGGTCGTGGTACACAGTGGCCAATGACATAGGAAGGAAAAGAGATGAGGTCCTGAAAAGGGAATATAGGGAGTTAGGTAGGACGCTGAAAAGCAGGACCTCAAGGGTAGTAATCTCTGGGTTGCTGCCTGTGCCACGTGCCAGTGAGGGTAAGAATAGGATGATTTGGCAGATGCCTGCGTGGCTGAGAAATTGGAGCAGGGGACAGGGTTTAAGTTTTGTTGATCATTGGGATTTCTTCCGGGACAGGTACGACCTGTACAAAAGGGATGGGTTACACCTAATGTGGAGGGGGAGCAATATTCTTGTGGGCAGGTTTGCGAGAACTGTTGGTGAGGGTTTAAACTAGTTTGGCAGAGGGATGGGAACCAGAGTGATAGGTCAGATGTTGGTTCATTTAGACAAGTAGATGCATAGTATAGAAAGACTGTGAGGAAGGATAGGCAGTTGAAAGGGCAAAATTGCAGTCAGTTGAATGGGCTGAAGAGTGTCTACTTTAATGTGCGAAGTATCAGGAACAAGGTTGATGAACTTAGAGCGTGGGTAAGTATGTGGAACAATGACGTGGTGGCCACTACAGAGACTTGGCTGTCGCAAGGGCAGGAATGGCTGCTGGATATTCCAGGGTTTAGATGTTTCAAAAGGGACAGGGACGGAGGTAAAAGAGGTGGGGGAGTGGCTTTGCTGATAAGGGACAGTGTCACAGCTGCAGAAATGGAGGACGTCCTGGAGGGATCATCCACTGAGTCAGTGTGGGTGGAAGTCAGAAACTGGAAGGGAGCGATCACTCTATTGGGAGTATTCTACATACCCCCCAATAGCAGCAGAGACACTGAGGAGCAGATCGGGAGGCAGATTTTGGAGAGGTGCAAAAATAACAGGGTTGTTGTCATGGGTGACTTCAACTTCCCTAATATTGATTGGCACCTCCTTAGTGTAAAGGGGATAGATGGGGCAGAGTTTGTTTGGTGTGTCCAGGAAGGATTCCTGACACAGTATGTGGACAGGCCGACTAGAGGAGAGGCCATTCTGGACCTGGTACTAGGCAACGAGCCTGATCAGATTTCATATCTCTGTGGGAGAGCATTTTGGAGATAGTGACCATAACTCATGGACCTTTACCATAGCCTTGGAGAAGGATAGGAGCAGACGATATGGGAAAATATTTAACTGGGCCAGGGGGAATTATGATGCTATCAGGCAGGAACTTCAGAGCGTAAATTGGGAACAGATGTTCTTGGGGAAGTGCACAGTGGGAATGTGGAGGTTGCTTAGGGAGTACATGCATGGGGTTCTGGATAGGTTTGTCCCATTAAGGCAGGGTAAGGATGGTATAGTGAAAGAACCATGGTTGACACGAGGTGTAGAATGTCTTGTCAAGAGGAAGAAAGAAGCTTACCTGAGGTTTAGAAAGCATGGATCAAACAGGGCTCTGGAGAGTTACAGGGTAGCCAGGAGGGAGCTTAAGAATGGACATAGGAGAGCTAGAAGGGGGCATGAAAAGCCCTTGGCAAGTAGAATCAAAGAAAACCACAAGGCATTCTACACGTATGTGAAGAATAAGAGGATGACTAGAGTGAGGTTGGGACCGATCAGGGATAAAAGAGGCAACATGTGCCTGGAGTCGGAAGAGGTAGGGGAGGCCCTTAATTAATATTTTGCTTTAGTGTTCACCAGAGAGAGACCTTGATGTGTGTGAGGATGGCGTACGACAGACTGATATGCTTGGGCATGTTGACGTGAGGAAAGAGAATGTGCTGGAACTATTGGAAAACAATAGGATAAATAAGTCACCGGGACCGGACGGGATATATCCAAGGTTATTATGGAAAGCTAGGGAAGAGACTGCTGCACCTTTGGTGACGATCTTTGTGTCCTCACTGGCCACAGGAGTAATGCCATATGATTGGAGGGTGGCAACTGTTGTTCCTTTGTTTAAGAAAGGGAGTAGGGTTAACCCCGGGAATGACAGACCAAGAGTCTTACTTCAATGGTGAGCAAATTACTGGAGAAGATTCTTAGAGACAGGATTTATGGGCATTTGGAGAAGCATATGCTGATTAGGGACAGTCAGCATGGCTTTGTGAGGGGCAGGTCATGCCTCACGAGCCTGATTGAATTCTTTGAGGATGTGACAAAGCACATTGCTGAAGGTAGAGCAGTGGATGTGGTGACATGGATTTTAGTAAGACATTTACAACCATAGAAACATAGAACCATACAGCACAAAACAGGCCCTTCGGCCCACCGCGTCGTGCCGTCCATCAGACCACCCTCACACTACCTAACCCCTTCCTCCCGCATATCCCTCTATCTCACGTTCCTCCATATGCCTATCCAACAAGCTCTTGAACCTCTTCAATGTATCTGCCTCCACCACCACCCCAGGCAGTGCATTCCATCCACCAACCACTCTTTGGGTGAAAAACCTCCCTCTGACATCTCCGCTGAACCTCCCACCCATAACCTTAAAGCCATGACCTCTCATCTTGAGCATTGGTGCCCTGGGAAGGAGGCGCTGACTGTCTACTCTATCTATTCCTCTCAATATTTTATATACCTCTATCATGTCTCCTCTCATCCTCCTCCTTTCCAGTGAATAAAGCCCTAGCACCTTAAGCCTCTCCTCATATTCAATACTCTCCAATCCAGGCAGCATCCTGGTAAATCTCCTCTGCACCCTCTCCAACGCCTCCACATCCTTCCTATAATGAGGCGACCAGAACCGAACACAGTACTGTAAGTGTGGCCTAACGAGAGTTTTGTAAAGCTGCATCATAACCTCGTGGCTCTTAAACTCAATCTCGCGATTTATGAAAGCCAACATCCCATTGGCCTTCTTAACTGCTCTTTCCACCTGTGAGGCTACTTTCAACGAACTGTGAATATGAACCCCCAGATCCCTCTGCTCCTCCACACTGCCAAGTACCTTGCCGTTTACCCTGTACTCTGCCCTGGAGTTTGTCCTTCCAAAGTGTACCACCTCATACTTCTCCGGATTGAACTCCATCTGCCACCTGTCAGCCCAGCTCTGCATCCTATCAATATCCCTCTGTAAGCTCCGACAGCCCTCCACACTATCCACAACACCGCCTATCTTAGTGTCATCCGCAAACTTACTAACCCAGCCCTCCACCCCCTCATCTAAGTCATCTATAAATATCACAAAAAGTAGAGGTCCGAGAACCGATCCCTGCGGGACCCCACTAGTCACTGCCTTCCAATCCGAGGGCACTCCCTCCACCACAACCCTCTGCTTTCCACATGCAAGCCAATTCCTAATCCACACAGCCAAGCTTCCTTGTATCCCTCGGCCTCTGACCTTCTGACCTTCTACGGTTCCTGATGGAAGGCTTATTCAGAAAGTCAGGAAGCATGGGATCCAGGGAAACTTGTCTGTGTGGATTCAAACCTGGCTCGCCTATAGAAGACAGAGGGTGGTGGTAGATGGAGCGTATTCTGCCTGGAGGTCGGTGACCAGTGGTGTTCCGCAGGGATCTATTATGGGACCCCTGATCTTTGTGATTTTTTTAATAACTTGGATGAGGATGTGGAGGATGGGTTTGTAAGTTTGCTGATGATACAAAGGTTGGTGGTGCTGTAGATTATAACAGGATATTGATAGAATGCAGAGCTGGGCTGAGAAATGGCATATAGAGTTCAACCCTGATAAGTGTGAACGGATACACTTTGGGAGATCGAATTTGAAGGCAAAATACAAGGTTAATGGCAGAACTCTTAGCAGTGTGCAGAAACAGAGGGATTTTGGAGTCCACTTCCTTAGATCCCTCAAGGTTGCCACGCAGGTCGATGTGGTTGTTAAGAAGGCGTATGGAGTGTTGGCCTTCATTAGTCGGGGCATTGAGTTTAAGAGCCACAAGGTGGTGTTGCAGCTCGAGAGAACTCTGGTTAGACCACACTTGGAGTATTGTGTTCAATTCTGGTCACCTCATTACAGGAAGGATGTGGAAGCTTTAGAGTGGACGCAGACGAGGTTTACCAAGATGTTGCCTGGATTAGAGAGCATGTCTGATGATGACAGGTTGAGCGAGCTAGGGCTTTTCTCCTTGGAGTGAAGGAGTATGAGAGGTGACTTGACAGAGGTGTACAAGATGACAAGAGGCATCGATCGAGTAGACTGTCAGTGTTTTTTTCCCAGTGCGACAATGGCTAACACGAGGGCACATAATATTAAGGTGATTGGTGGAAGATATAAGGGGGATGTCAGGGGTAAGTTTTTTTACACAGAGAGTTGTGGGTGCGTGGAATGCACTGCCGGCAGGGGTTGTGGGGGCAGAGACATTAGGGAAATTTAAGAGACTCTAAGATAGACACATGAATGACAGAAAAATAGGGGGCTCTGTGGGAGGGAAGGGTTAGACAGATCTTTGAGCAGGATAAAATGTCGGCACAACATTGTGGGCTGAAGGGCCTGTACCATGCTGCAACACTCTATGTTGTTCTGACACAGTTAGTGGTGGGGCCCTGGGGAGTGTTGAAGAACAGAGACCTGGGGCTTCAGGGACATAGTTCCTTGGTAGTGGTGACACAGGTGGTGAAGGCGGCATTCGGCACACTTCCCTTCATCAGTCGGGATACAGAGTACAGGAGGTGGGACGTCATGTTGTAGCTGTACAAAATGTTGGTGAGACCACATCTGGAGGACTGCGTACAGTTCTGCTCGCCCTGCTATAGGAAGGGTGTCTTTAAACTAGAAAGGGTGTAAAACAAGATTTATGAGGACGTGACTGGGACTGGAGGGCTTGATTTATACGGAGAGGCCGGATATGCTCGGACATTTTCCCTGCAGGACTCTGAGAGGTGACCATTTGGAGATTTATAAAGTATTGAGGTGAATAGCCACAGTCTTTTCCCCAGGGTCAGGCAGTCGAAAACTGGAGTGCACCAGTTTAAAGTGAGAGGGGAAAGATTTAAAAGGCACCAGAGGGGCAACGTTTTCACACAGAGGGTGATCCATGTGAAACGAGCTGCCAGAGGAAGTGGTGGAGTTGGGGACAATTACAATATTTAAATGATATTTGGACAGGTTCTAGGATTGAAAAGGATCAGAAGGATATGGGCCAAATGCAGTCAAATGGGATTAGCTCAGTTAGGCCACTTGGTCAGCATGGCCAAGTTGGGCCAAAGGGCCTGTTTCCATGCTGTGTAACTCTGTGACTCTTCCCTCAGCAGTCGTGTCTGTAACCAGAGGGCATAAGTCGAAGGCAAGGGGTAGGAGATTTAGAGGGAACTATAAGATAAGTTAAGATTTCTTCATTAGTCACATGTACGTCGAAACACACAGAGAAATGCATCTTTATGTAGAATGTTCTGCGGGCAGCCCGCAAGTGTGGCCACGCTTCTGGCGCCAACATAGCATGCCCACAACTTCCTAACCCATATGTCTTTGGAATGTGGGAGGAAACCAGAGCACCCTGAGGAAACCCACGCCGACACGGGGAGAACGTACAAGGTCCTAACAGACAGTGTCCGGAATTGAACCTGGGTCGCGAGCACTGTAATAGCATTACAGTAAGCGATACACGACCATGCCTGCCCATATCTTAATGATTGATGTGAAAGTTTAAATGCAATATCTCCACATTTGCACATGACACAAAACTGGGGGGGAGTTTGAGCTGTGAAGATGGTGTAGAGAAACTCCAGTGTGATTTACACAGGTCGAGAGGGTGGGGGAATGCATGGCTGATGCAGTATAATGTGGGGAAATGTGGGGTTACCCACTTTAGTGGCAAAACGCAAAGGCAGATTATTATCTGAACAGTGAGAGATTGGGAAAGGTGTAGAGGCAGCAAGGTCTGGGTGCACCAGTCACTGGAATATGCAACAGGCAGTTAAGAAGGCAAATGGTGTGTTGGGCTTCAAAAAGAAGGATTTGAGCAGAGGGGCAGGGATGCCTTGCTGCAATTATACAGGGCTGTGGTGAGACCACACCTTGAGTACTGTATGAAGTTTTGGTCTCCTGATCTGAGGCAGGACGTACTTGCTATGGAGGGAGAGCAGCGAAGTTTCACCAGGCTGATTCCAGGACTGATGTATGAAGAGAGATTGAGAAAGTTGGGCAAATATTCACTGAGGTTTAGATCACTGAGAGTGAATCTCATTGAAACTTATAAAACCCTGACAGGACCAGACAGATAAGATGCGGGAATGATCTTCCAGACAGTGAGGAAGTCCAGAACCAGAGGTCACTGCCTGACGATGAGGGACAGGTCACTTAGTACTGAGCTGAGTAGAAACCTCTTTGCCCAGAGGGTGGTGAGCATGTGGAATTATAAGAAGGCAGCTGTGGTCAAGTGAGTAATAATATGAAACCACACCAGCAGGTTCAGGAACAGCTACTCTCCTGCAACCATCAGGTTCTTGAACTGACCTGCACACCCCGAACCCTACCTCAACAACGGGACACTGTGGACCGCCTCTTGCACTGCCATGGACTTGTCTCTGATTGTAGTGTTTTTGCACTGATGTCTTGCTTTGCACGGTCTTTTTTGCCTTCACCGTCTTGTCCAATTTCTGTTCTATGTGTTGTCTGACTCTACGTGCCTGTGATGCTGCTGCAAGAAAGTTTTTCATTGCACCTGTACCTCACCGTACTTGTGCACATGACAATAAACTCGACTGAACTTGATATTCAAGCAGGAGTTAGATGTGGTGCTGGAGACACAAGAGACGGCAGACGCTGGAACCTGAAGCAAAAAGTGAGCTGCTGGAGAAACTCAGCGACTCAAGCAGCATCTGAGGAGGGAAATGGACAGTTGACGCTTTGACTCGAGACTCTTCAACTGGACTGAAAAGAGGGGAGACAGCCGGGATACAGAGGTGAGGGGGATCCTGCATCCAACATGTCAAGCCTGTAAGTATTTTGTGGGCTGCAATGCAATGAAAACTGCCTCCATTTTTCAAAACTCCACAGAATGCAGGACCCGTCTGCTCAATAAAATGCTGCAGATGTTGCAAATCTGAAAGAAAAAGAGAAAGTGCTGGGAACACTCAGCTTGTCAGGCAGCAACTGTGGGGAGGTGAACAGAATTAACTTGTGAGGCAGAATATCATTTGAAGTGGGAGAGAGAAAAAGTCGTTGAGTTACAGAGACGGTGGGCTGTGGGATGGATGGGACAAAGGAAATATCTCTGATAGGGTGTGACCAAATGGGTTAATGTCAACGTCCCAGTGGAGTTTATTGTCAATTGTACAAGTCGGTGTGTGCACAGGTGCAATGAAAATCTTTCTTGCAGCAGCATCACAGGCACTCAGCATCAGAAAAGCAGCTTTCACAAGAAAAACACATTAAAACCAAATTATACACAAGTTTTACATGGAAGTACTCAATTAGAATTAAAGAAACAAAGACCATTTCAGTGCAAAGTGATCATGCAGATACAACTGATGGTTGCGTTATCAAAAACCCTGCTGCTTCCTATTGGTGGTTTTTCCAACATCTCACTTCCTTGTGACCAGACCTCTGTAATGTCCAGTAAACCAGCCTCTCTTGGTGCTGCTAATTCATCTAATTCATTGCAAGTGGGCAGCACAGTTGGACAGCAGGTAGTTCTGCTGCCTCATGCTCCAAAGACCCAGTCTCGATCCTGTCCTCCAATGCTGTCTCTGAGGAGTTTCCAAGTTCTCCCTGTGACTGCATGCGTTTCTTCCCACAGCCCAAAGATGTGCAGGTCGGTAGGTTAATTGGCCGCTGTATGTTGCCCCTAATGTGCAGGTGAGGGGTAGAATGTGGGGGGAGATGATGGGAATGTGGGGAGAATAAAATAGGGATCAATGTAAATGGGTGCTTGATGGTCAGCATGAATTTGGTGGGCCGAAGGGCCTGTTTCCGTGCTGTGTAACTCTGTGACTATATGACTGAGAAGGCGAGATGATAGATAGCAAGATGAACATAAGCAGGAAGGAGCAAGTCGCCATCACAATGCAACATGGACCCAAGACTGAGGACAGAGTCTGATGAATGTTTGGAACGAGCTGCCAGAGGAAGTGGTAGAGGTGGGAACAATTGCAATGTTTAAAAGACATTTGGACAGGTACATGGATAGGAAAGGTTGAGAGGGAGATGGGCCAAATGCAGGAAAATGGGACTGGCTCTGTTCAACAAATTGTTCAGCATGGATGAGTTGGGCCGAAGGGCCTGTTTCCGTGCTATACAGGATTGAGCAGGTGAGATGATAGAGAACAAGATGAGGGCGGTTTGCAACATAAACTGTTTCCAAAGAATAAAAATATTTCATTTTAGGAATCTATTAATGAGAGTCAGTAGATATTTCAGCCCCAGTTTTATCTCGTCTCTGATCTTCCTAAATGGGTTCACGCAGGAATACAAGAACTGAAGCGCGTACCCGCTTTCTTCCAGAGGGAAAATTGAGTCACTGAAATTGGAACCTGAAAAGTAAGTGACGTCGGCAAGGCGAATGTAGGGGAAAGTTATCAGTTCCAGTAGCCACAAGAGGATGAAGATACCCGAGATACTGAGGAGCAGGACGATAGAATTCCTGCGGCTGTCCATCTCCTGGTCACTCTGTGTCTCACTTTTCCCACCACCCTGGAGTCTCCTGCGGATTCTAATGGCCCTGAAGATATGCCTGACGGTGAGGAAGTTGAGCAGCAAAATTAGAACGACTGGCAGACAAGGGGTTAAAATGCTGTCGATCCAGTCAAATGCAGTCCAGCCAGGTGAGGTATAATATGCTGACTTAACTCTGCACAGTGTGGGCTGGGTTTTATGTGGAGATTCAAATATAAAACCCATAAATACATGTTTGAAACAGCTCAGGGCATTAACTGTTCAGTAGTTGATAATGAATCAAATTGTAATGTTGCCACTTGGAAAACAAGGCTGGTATTTTCAAAGTGTGTAAACCTGCTTCTATCAAATGAATTAATTTCTAACAAGATTGATTGCAACTTCTTGTACTCACACAAATAGAAATCACTGTCTTTGTGGGTCCCTGAGGGTCGAGGATGACTTGCTACCACTTCTGGTTGAGGTAATTCATGGGTCCAATTTAGGGCCGTCAACTTTCTGAACTGCAGTGGGGATACCGTCGCCTCCATTTTTAGTCATTGTGTAGACTTTCCAACCTCTTATCCATCAGGAGGAGAGGCAGAGAGAAGGGAAACAGGCCCTGCAGCCCTACTTGTCCATGCCCACCAAGATGCCCATCTAGACTAGTCCCATTTGCCCACTTTTGGCCTATATCCTCTTGTAACCCTAACACACACTCTTAAATTGCCTCCAGTGGTGGCGGCAAGTGTGGCATTGATTGGTTGCAGTGGGAAGGAGTCAAGTACCCATCCCCACCCTCCCACAGTTCTGACAAAGAGACCTTTGATGTAAAACTTCAACTCATTTGCTTCCCACAGACGCTGTCTGACCGGAGTGTTCCCAGCATTTTCTGCTTTTATTTCAGATTTCCAGCATCTGCAGTTTTTTTTTTACTTTGATTCTTGTGTGTCTTTAATGCACCTCCAACATAATGTTCAAGGAACCCGTCTCGCCAGCATTCAATGAACTTACATCCTCAAGGCCACATCTGCTAATTTGATTTGCCAGCCAACAAGGAGTTAACACAGAAGACACAAGAGACTGCAGATGCTGGAATGTGGAGCAACACACAAACTGCTGGAGGAATTCTGTGGGTCGAGCAGCATCTGTGGAGGGAAATGGACAGTCGACGATGACCCCATGATGATTGTTTTACCCCAATTTTCAGCCCCAATTTTCTTCTTCTCAGTGTCCTAATCCCATTGTGTTATCAGACCAACCCTGCTGCTTCTAATTGGTGAATCTGCGAACCGCTCTGTGACACAAGTAAATACTCCGGTATATTCAGCTCTCATCCTTGTGACCAGACCTCTGTAATGTCCAGTGGACCAGCCGCTCTTTGCACTGCTAATTCATCCAACTTGTTGCAAGTGGACAGCAGAGTGGGACAGCAGGTAAAGCAACTGCTTCACAGCTCCAGGGACCCAGGTTCGACCCTGACCTCTGGTGCTCTCTGTGTGGAGTTTGCATGTTCTCCCTGTGACTGCATGGGTTTCCTCCCACATCACAAGGAAGTGCAGGTTAGTAGGTTAATTGGCTGCAGTAAGTTGCCCCCAGTGAGTAGGTGAGCGGCAGAATCTGGGGGGAGATGATGGGAATGTGCGGAGAATAAAATAGGTATCAGCGTAAATGGGAGTTCGATGGTTGGCATGGAGCTGGTGGGCCGAAGGGCCTGTTTTTCTGCTGTGTAACTCTGTGACTATATGACTGAGCAGGTGAGATGGTAGAGAACAAAGTGAACATAAAGCAAAAAGGAACAAGGCGCCATCACAACACAGCATGGACCCAAGTGTCCAGTGGGTGGTGAGTGTGTGGAACGAGCTGCCAGAGTAAGTAGTCGAGGTGGGACCAACGTTTAAGAGACATTTGGACAGGTCCATGGATAGGAAAATTTGAGGGGGAGATTTGGTAATTTATTAATGAGAGTCAGTGGATATTTCAGCCCCAGCTTTATCTCATCTCTGATCTTCCTCTGTGTCCCTGCATAAATAAATGGGTTCACGCAGGAACACAAGAACTGAAGAACGTACCCGCTTTCTTCCAGAGGGAAAATTGAGTCACTGAAATTGGAACCTGAAAAGTAAGTGACGTCGGCAATGCGAATGTAGAGGAAAGTTATCAGTACCAGTAGCCACAAGAGGATGAAGATACCCGAGATACTGAGGAGCAGGACGATAGACTTTCTGCGGCTGTCCGTCTCCTGGTCACTCTGTTTCTCACTGTTCCCGCTTCCCTGGAGTCTCCTGCGGATTCTAATGGCCCTTAAAATGTGCCTGACAGTGAGGTAATTGAACAGCAAAATTAGAATGAATGGCAGACAAGGGAGTAAAATGCTATCGATCCAGCCATATGCTGCCCAGCCAGGGGAGGTATAATATGCTGACTTACCTTTGCGCAGTGTGGGTTTGGTTTTATGTGGAGGTTCATACACAAAGTAGAGAAATACATTTTTGAAACAGCTCAGGGCAGTAACCGTTTCGATCATCACAGCCGCCGTTCGCTCCGTGCAATATTTCATTTTCAATTTTTGGTAACAAATAGCCACAAAGCGATCAAAGGTGAACATCACCATCACCCAGACAGAGCAGTCTCTTATGCCGTAAGCTACCGCAAGATTCACATTGCAGGCCGGAGCGATGGTCAAGAAACTGTACGGGTACATGATGGGAACAATCGGGTTTAGTATCACGCCCAGGAAAATGACCAGGAGTTCTGTCACCGCCATCGACAGCAGGTAGACAGTGATACATCTGGAGAGACCACATCGTCTGTGGAACATTACCCCAATCACGGCCAAGTTAGCTGCAATAGAGGAAGCCAGAGGGAGTGTGTGTTATGTGTGTGTGTGGTGTGAGGTTGTGTGTGAGTGTGCGGTGTGAAAATACGTGTGCCTGTGTTTATGTGTGGGGTGAGTGTGGCGTATATATTAGTCTGTTGTGTGAGTGTGTGATTTGTAGTTTGCGTATGTGGTGCGTGTACTGTGTGCTTTAATGTTTGTTGTGTATATTGCGTGTGTGGCTTTTTTTCGAATGTATGTGCTGTGTGGTGTATATGTTGTGTTTTCAATGTGTGTGTGTCACAAATCAGATAAAGTTGTACCTCATGGTATTCATTGTGACTTTCATTGCTTTGATACTTGAAACTCAGTTGACAGACAGTTACTCCACTCAGAATTCTACCCTGTGATTAACTGTGCTGTGATGTTGCAACATACGTCGGTTTGCATCTTACCAGAGTATCTGTTTCTACGGAAAAAATCCAGAGCAAGAAACTTATTTTCCAATGAAAACTGCAACACCATCAACACCATTGATTTTTCTGTTGTTTGTCATCTCTTCCATATTACTTAAGATCCCGAAAAAGCTTCTTTGTCAATAAGTTTCACCTCATTCAATATTTCTCCCTCTGGTACAACAATGCCATCGACCCCTCCTCTTGTGAAGACACCCAGATGGATATTTGGAACTGACTTCACGAAAACGATAGATGCATATTTAATCCACATTTGGATGTGTATTTGAAGACTGCTACAGACATGGTGCTGAAAAGTGGGATGAGGCTTTTTCCACTGGCACAGAGACAGTGCACCAACTGGCCCAACATTGTAAATCTTCATAATTCAGTTAAATCACAGATCACTGCTGCAAAGCTGCGCTCCCTCGGATGTCCCTTTCACATGCATGTCTTCATCCACCAAACCAATTCTGTATTTCACTCCACTCCTTCCCCACATGCACCATTGGTGATCTGGTTTGTCCAATCAATATGTCGTTTAACATGCCCCATGATTTTCTCCTTCACCAAGAATACCAATATCAAGCTCTATTACACCATGCACTCCTCCTCTTGCCTCCAGCTTTTTGAGCAAAAATCCCATCCATCTGGATTCATCAATGACCGATCTTCCACATTGAACTCTCTATAAATTCACTTTCATCACCTCTCTGCAGCCAGTGCATTAAATCGCCAAATCTCCAGATCAAATTCCTATCCCACACTTACTGAATTACTGAATCCTCAGATCCTCTATTTCAATATTCTCATGCAGTTTTCTAAACACTTCATGTTCTGTTTTAAACTCCTAATGTAAATTTGGTGTCAAAAAACTGTTCATTCAAGTGCCATAAGAAAAGGAATTGCTTCCATTCGAGTTGGGTGTTAATCATCAGAATGGGAAGAGTTGACACAATTGGTCTCAAAACCACTGAAGATTAAAAGTAGTAAAGAAGAAACTGTTCCAGTAATTGTGATCAAATGCACGATACAGAAATAAAATTGAAAAGGAATAAAATACTTAATTAAAATGGTACAACCAATGGGAGAAAACAATGAAAGGCGTATTAATGATACTGGGAGAATAGCAAAGGGGTAAAATCCACAATTGACAGAAAGCAACAATCCCAGTAAACACAGGAGTTACGCAACATTTCACAACATTTTGCAGACTGATAATTCACACCAATACTTTACCAGGAATGCCGATGACAGCAATGATAGAATAGCAAATCGCCAACCAGAAGATCTGTGGAGCTCCATGCATTGCTGTTGAAAGCTTTTAGCATACAATCAACTGCATTCACAGTCAGTTATAGTTATACCCAACATCAGTCACCAGGGAGAAACTTTGGAAGGCATCTTTGTGTTTTTAATGCTAATTACATTGATTGAAATAAGAACCTAAACCAGCTGACGCCAAGAATTGTTTTGGTGAATAAATGTGTATATTATATAATCCTGCTTCGAAGAAAAGTGAGGATCGTTTCAAAGGGTGGATGGAATTGGTGAAAGCTGTCTTTCGGCCATTGAACACAACAACCTGGAACAAAATGTTTTTGGCAGCAATAAACAAACAGACACATTGGATTTAGTTTGTGAATGATCAAAGTCGAGTTTTTTGTCACATGCACAAGCTCATGTCTGCACAGGTGCAATGAAAAACTTCATCAGAAAAGCAGCATCCACAAGTAAAACATAAATTAAACACAATTTTTACAAAAAGGAACACAATTAGATAAAATAAACAGTCTATTCTTGTCAGGATACTTTCAACAATACATCTGCAGAAGTTTATTTGAGTGTTCTATGACAAGCCGATCCTCCTTAACTTCCTCAGAAAGTAAAGACACTGGCGCACCTTCCTTGTGATTGCATCCGTGTGCATGGTCCAGGACACGTCATCTTACGTGTTGATGGCCAGGAATTTAAAGCTTCTGGCTCTCTCCACCGCCAATCCCCCAATGTAGACTGGTGCATGTTCACCCTCCTTCCCCTTCCCAATCAGCTCTTTAGTTTTACTGATGTTGAGTCAGAGGTTGTTGTTGCGGCTCCACTCGACCAGGTGTCCTATCTCACTGTGGTCAACGGACTCATCACCACCTGTGATTCATCCAACAACAGTGATGTCATCAGCGAGTTTGTACATGGAGCTTAGCTACACAGCCATTGTGGACAGAGAGAAAAGCAGGGGGCCAATGCCTCAGTCAGTTGCCGCACTCCCTGTCCTTTGTGGAAGAATTCTACCAAGTCAACGCTTTTGACCATGTCAACCAGACAGTGGTCTGCACGGAATGTACTTCAGACACTGCCGGACAGGGACTCTAAGGAGCATGTGGGTTTTTTCCTGGTGCAAACTGCCCAAACCATATGGCAGAACGCCTCATCGCCAGATCTGACCAACAATCACAAAGACCGCTTGGCTGGTGATGAGAAGTGTCCTCCCAGTCAGAGCTTTTATCTGCAGGCAACATATCACCCCCAATGTACAATGCCCTTGGGACGGCTGCAGTGGGGAAGAAACCGTCACCCTCCTCTTTGCAGACTGGAATAGCTGAGAGGGTGTGGAGAGGTATGTGAGGTTCCATGTCCTAGTTCATCCCCAGCAGCTCCGTGACAGAGGACTCTGATCTACGGGCTGTTCCCGGGGACACACACCGAGACAAACATCAAGTGCTGCTGGAAGGTCATCAAATCGGTGAAAGGTGCCCTTTGGTCCACCCGAAACTTGTGGGTCTTCCAGCACAGCGAGGTATCCATTGGGGAATGCTGCTGACAGGCACAGTCCAGGCTACAGGAGTCCGTGCTGAGGGATGCACTGAAGCTCAGTGCAGCCAATGCTAAGGCTCTGTGGCGAAGGTCGACATTCGAGTCTCCTTCCGCTACCACACATGGAGGGGCTGAGCTGGGTGAGGAAGCCCCTTGAACAATGAAAAGGGTATCATCTCAGGGAGCCACGTAAGTGGCAATGGTCCTGTGTATGTGTGTGTGAGCGGTTTTTTCTCTTTCATTTTTACACTGGTGAATGTAACAACCATGAATGTTAAGCTTTTGTATTTTGCACTGTTTTCTTCCTTTGTATATATTTTTTATTATGTATAAAGTTTATTTTTGAATTTAAAAGAAGGATGGGACGATTGTGTTGAATGCTGAGCTACAGTCGATGAACAGCAGCCTGACGTATGTGTTCCTGTTGTCCAGAGCAGAGTGAAGAGCCAGACAAATCACATCTGCTGTCAACATGTTCTGGCAGTGGGCAAATTGAAGCAGACCCAGGTCGTCTGAGAGAGGAGTTAAATTGCACCAAAACCAACATATGGCTGTTGTAAGTGCTACTGGACTGTTGCCATTCAGGCAGGTAACCACACTCCACTTGGGCACCAGTACAATAGGTACCTGTTTGCTATAGATGGGAATCTCAGACTGCAGAAGTGAGAGGTTCAATATGTCCGTAAGTGCTCCAGCCAGTTGGTCCGCACAGATATTTGGTACTCGGCCAGGTCCACCATCTGGACAAGGGGACTTTCGTGGATTCACCCTCTTGAAGGATGCCCAGATGTCGGCCTCAGAGACTGAGAATATAGGATCATTCTGTGATGTGAGGGCTCATGTGGATGTTGCATAGTTCTCCCTATCAAAGCGTGCATAAAAGGCATTGAGCTCATCCGGGAGTGATGGGTCGTTGCCACTTCCGCTACCCGATCTCGCCTTGTAGGAAGTTATATTGTACAAGCCCTGCCACAGCTGTAGAGTGTCCGTCAGTGACAGCAGTTAACTCCGAAATTCACTCTTTGTGTTCGCAATGGCCCACCAGAGGTCGTACCTGGACCCTGAGGTTCCCTGACTTCCCACATCTTGCAGAAGGAACATTCCACTGCCCTAACTAACATCCTGCCTGCCCTGAATCAAGGACTGAGGATCAACAGCAAAATAAAACCTCACCTGTTCTTACCTGTGCCTCCTCACCGAGGCCTTTTTAAAGATCGGCTTTCACTTTCAACATCTGGGCCACTTACTCCACCTCCTCACACCGAAGCCTCTCGAACCAAAGCCTCAGCTCCTCCCCAATTCCACACGAGCCCACTCTCACAACGGCCGCTACAAAATGGCCGCTCCGCCTGACACAACTTTATTATTGGCTGCTGTTAATTAGCTAATTAGCCAATCATCTATTAACGAACAATTAGCAAACCTGCCTCTTTTAAAAAACAGAAGGAAGCCACTAGCCCCTCCTCTTTTAACATCTCCCGCTCTCGCTCTCACTCCCGTCTGGCAAGGTGAAACTGAAAACAGCACAAAATAGCATCATTTAATGGTATTATTGTCATGTAATTGAATTGAATTGAATTTTGATTCACTTGCACCAAGATACAGTGAAAAACTTGTCTTGCATACTGTTGATACAGATCAATTCATTACACAGTGCATTGAGGTAGTACAAGGTAAAACGCCACAGAATCCAGAGTAAAGTGTCACATCTACAAAGAAAGTGCATTGCAGGTAGACAATAAGGTGCAAGGTCATAACGAGGTAGATTATGAGGCCAAGAGTCCACTTATCGTACGAGGAAACTGTTCAACGGTCTTCTAACAGCGGGATAGAAGCTGTCCTTGAGCCGGTGCTATGTGTTTTCAGGTTTTTGTATCTTCTGTCTGATGGGAGAGGGGAGAAGGGACAATGACCCAGGTGGGTTTGGTCTTTCATTATGCTGGCTGCTTTACCAAGACAGCGAGAAGTCTAGACAGTATCCATGGAGGGGAGGCTGGTTTCAGTGATATGCTGAGCTGTGTCCACAACTCTCTGCAGTTACTTGAGGTCTCATGCAGAGCAATTGCCATACCAAGCCGTGCCGCATCCAGATTGCATGCTTTCTGTGGTGATTTGATGGAAGCTGGTGAATGTCAAAAGGGACATGCCAAATTTATTTAACCTCCTGAGGTAGGAGAGGCACTGGTGAGGTTTTTTGGCCATGGCGTCTACGTGCTTGGACCAGGACAGACTATTGATGACATTCACTCCCAGGAACTTGTAGCTCTCAGCCCTCTTGACCTCAGCACCATTGATGTAGACACGTGCATGTGAGCCGCACCACCTTCCTGAAAATGATTTAAGTTGTTCACAAAGTGAAGTAAAGAAGAGAAAATTTAGTATGAAACAGACCACCACGGTCTCCCTCAGTGTCTGACACCACACATTCTGTGACCAAAAGACCTTGGAGCAGAATTAGGCCATTTGGCCCATAGACTCTGCTCCACCATTCGATCACGGCTGATTTATTTTTCCCTCTCAATCCCATTCTCCTGCCTTCTCCCCGTAACCTTTTACGGCCTCACTGATCAAGAACCTATCAACTTCCGCTTTAAATATACCCAGTGACTTGCCCTCCACAGCTGTATGTGGCGATGAATTCCACAGATTCACTACCCTCTGGCTGAAGAAAGTCCTCCTCATCTCACTTCTAAAGGAGCATTCTTTTATCCTGAGGCTTTGCCCTCTAGTCGTGAACTCTCCCACCACAGGAAACATCCTCTCCACGTCCACACTATCCAGGCCTTACAATATTCCGCAGCTTACAATGATATCCTCCCTCAATTCTTCTAAAATCCAGCGAGTACAGGCCAAGAGTGATCAAATGCTCCTCAGACATTGACCTGTTCACCCCTGAAATCATTCTCGTAAACTTCCTCTGGACCCTCTCCAACGCCAGCAAATCCTTCCTGAGATATGAGGCCCAAAACTGCTCACAATTCTCCAGATGTGGTCT